>NC_079448.1:20563618-20863618 GCF_903798145.1 Danio aesculapii | reverse complement strand
ATGTAAGAACTAGCAAGCTCTACTTGTATCCATACACTTTTTTCCAACATAAACTTTCTTTAAAAAAAAAAGTAAATATGTGAATCACCTTTAACATAGATTGATATCATTGTATAAACAAAAATTCAAGAGTTCACACATTGCTTACCGTTTTTTCCCAATTGTTTACACACATTTTCTGAAAGCATGACTCATATTGTCAGAACTCTATACACAAATCAAAAAACACAGGGCAAAACCCTTCAATTATTCTGCAAAATGAAACTTTACATTCAAAACAATTTCTTCTCAAAATGGTATTTTGTTTTCAAATGACACACACAAACTATCACATAGATAGACATTTATAAGAACCAATTGATCACTGATGTGCTTACGTTTTTTTCTGATTGCTTAAGCACAATTTTGAAATTAAGGCTCATTTTGTCAAAACACTACACACAATTTACACACCCACACAGAACACATCAGAACTTTTGCAAAATGAAACACTTTATCCAAAACTTTACATTATAACAAAACACAATTTTAACACCGTCCAGAACACACACGCTTCATTCAATAAAAATCTGTTTGCTTTATTTACACACTGCTGTAATCAATCTTAAACACTTGTATCATTTTTAACTGACTAATACTGATATAATCAGGGTTTGAGAGGTATTGCTATAAAGTACATGAACAAAATGTATTCACCAAACAGTGATAGACTGGTAGCTAAATATTGCCCTATCCTAACAAACCATAAAACAATGCAAAGCTTATTTATTAAGCTTTCTGGTGATGTATACATTTCAATGTAAAAAAAACAAATAAATTCCATCCCCTGTCTCCTGATTACAAATCTTCCTCACTTTCATGCTTCCTCTTCCATACTGCAACATTGGCTTATTTATTGAAGATTAATATGTATAGCTCCTGTAAAACATATTTATTGAAGACTACTATTTATAGCTATACTACTGTAAACATGTTTATTGAAGACTAATAGTTTATACCTATTGCTTTTTTTATTGTAGTTACAGCTGATTGGTGTGTCTACAGTTTTGCAGCAGTGTGTGTTCACACCTGATGGCTGTGTTTAACCTATGGTTCATGTGTGTGTTCATTTGAAGGCCTTTGCTTTGAAATTGCAAGGAAATTCCAATATGAAAAAATTCTGTCAAAAGCATCCAAGTGTGTTTAGTGATTTGCATATCACTGTGTGTAATGTTTTGCAAAAAGTGTGAAGCTGACAATGTGCTTACAGTTGTGCAGATCTAGCCTTGTGTTTTGCTCCTTGAGTGTACGGTTTTGTTAATTACGAGAAAAGTTTAATTTTAGTGTGTTAGCAATTATGAAAAACTTTAATGTGAAACACAATGACCGCTTCTTCTCCATTCATCATATTGACTTACTGTAAGCCTTTTTTGTTCAGTGTTACGCCTACTACAGACAGTACATAGGCCTACATAGGTGCATTGTAAAATATTACAGAATATTGCTTTTATACAAAACACACAAATACACAGTACCAAATATAGTTTACTATATTTTTCCCACAAAAACAGTGTACACAGTGTTCATGCCAACCAACAAAGTTGCACATAGCGTGGTCTACATATGCCATCAACAGAAGTATTTACAGAATACAGTTACAGTAAAAAAATAATAAATAAAAATAAATAAATACACAAATTGTGTGGATTTCGATCATACACTTTCCATCCCCAGGCAGGCAGAAACAAATTCTTCTATATGAATGGAGAATATGGAGGGAGATAAACTAAAACTGTGGGTGGGCAGACCAGATATGAACCAGATGAGTTCTGATTTCTAAATTACATTTATGTGTGACGTGTTTACCTATGTGATGAGTTACTATTCAAAGTAGGGCAACTAACTTTACAATTTTGAATGACAGTGTATTCCTTGTGAAAACAAGAGATTTTCTGCATGAAAATTACACCAAATGCAGAGAATTGTGTGTAGTGTTTTGAAAAAAAAGTGTGTTTTAAACCTGCAGTTTGAGTGTAAAACATGAATTGGGGTTGTAGTTTAGCAGAATCGGTTCAAGGGGTTGGTGCACCAGTTACATGTTGTAGTCATTGTGTGTAAACAACTAAGAAAAACTGTAATACTAATAGCAGGTTTGGCATGCTGTCCCTGGAGAGAACCCTGAGCTCAGAGATAATTGAGCCCAGGGCTCCAGCCTGGTCAATAAGCATGTATGGGGGTTCGAGATCAGGTAGTTCTCGAGAGCCCCCCTGGTAAATGAGGAAAAGGGGGAGATGAGATAGACAGGGGGATTTTAGGGAAGTAAGGTGAAATGGGCTGTTTATTGTAGGTTTGGATTAATCTGATTGGTTTATCGCGATCAATCATATCACATGCTCCTCTCGAAACTAGTTTATAAAAGTTCATTTAGCATAGTAATGTCACTTTAAGTGACAGTGATGTGGCATATTGATTATGCAGAACTAAAGCCTGAAACATAAACTAAGTTAAAACTTATATGGCCATTGTCTCCCACTGCTGTTAAGTATTTGTGCTCAATGTAGAGCCTGCAGTGACAGACACTTTAATCAGAAAAACAGTGGCTACACAACCATCACACAGGACAAGATTACTACTAAGTACCAGACAGGTTGCCGACAGCCCATCCATTGTCCAGGATGCATAGAATAGCATAGGAGAATCTTTCATCTCAGCTTCCTCTGTGCTTCATCAAAAACATTCGCAATATACTGTACACTATGGTAATCCAACCCCAATTACAATGTGGACATTAGTTGATAAATAGAACGTCGAAATAGAAGAACAAACTGTTCTCTTCTGCAGCACTCCTTGTGCTAGAAGTACAGTGTTGACTTGTTTTATATTTATGATAGGAACACTGCAGCAAAATGAAATGATATTAAGAGAAAACAAACAAACTAACAAACAAACAAATAAATAAATAAATAAACTAATATGATAAAATAAAATGAAGTAATATATAATAAAATTAAATAAATCATCAACTAATGAGGTGTTTGTTTATTTAATTAGTTATTTATGTGCAATAAAACATTCACATTTCAGTGCACTTTTAGGCATTTAAAAAAATTCCCTCCAATCATTATTCATAAGCCTGAAAACAATGTGTTACGTTCCTGTACATTCCTGTGTGACGTGATTATTATTATTTTTCCTCGCTAGTCTCTCTCTCTCTTTCTCTCCCCCTCTCTCTCTGTGCCGCTCGCTCGCTCGCTCTCTCTCTCTCTCCCGCTTCCACCCATACAGTGGCTCCGATTGGCTACCGCTGCCCAGCTGTTTGCCGTGTTCCCCCCTGAGGTCACCCACGGTCTCCAATCCAGCCGCTGCCACCGTGGCATAAAAGTAGTGATAGGATGCTACTAGAGAGGCCCTGAATTTGTGTTATGCTGTGTGTCTGTGAAATTTGCTGTCCGTTTATTGTGTGTTACAATTTGGTATATGTCCGTTGTTATTTGTCTGTTCTCCATTTGTCTGCCGTCAGTGTTATGCGCATCTGAGGTTGGAGAGTGGGACAGGTAAGAATGTCGCGCGACATACATTGTGCACACGTAGTTTTGGAATTTCACTGTTGTTAGACACACTAGGTAAGGGGCGTGCTCCACCCACTGTACTTTTGTTTTCTCATCGTATTTATTAGAGTAGGTTAGGTAGTGCGTAATAGACGCAAAGATTTCTTTTCAATAACTACTGTATTTTTCTTTTGGATAGTTAGGGTAGATGTTGGCCAATAGATTGTTTTGTTTTATTTATTTCTATTGTTTGGACGCCGCCCGCGTCTCATCTCTCCAACTCTCCCATCTCCCATCTGTTCAACCATCTTGTGTCCCCTTTGTTGGCTGTAGTTTCAATATATTCTTGTAAATATTTAATGTTCTTTCTATATAATTTTTTTTGCATTTATTATTGTCACTATCTTTGTAAATAAACTCACTTTATTGCATTTAGTTAGTCTTGGTATTTTGTTCCTCACTTGTTGATATTGTGTGTTTGCTTATGTGTTTCACCCAACATTAATGTTACTCTCCTTCCCCTTCACTCATCATCTTTAAAAACGTAACATTAAATGGGGGCTAGTCCGGGATATTAAAGATTCCCAAAATTATTTGGAAGTGAAACTATTTGCATACACATATATATCTTGAGTGTTGGGTGGTGTTTGTGTGAGATAGCTGACGCTGTTTACAGGCATTATGGTAGTCTTTGACTTACAGGCTTTTATTCTTAAACCGAGTTGGGAACAAATTGATAAGTGTAGAAAAGATGACTTATTGGTTATTGCAAGCCATTATGAAATTACTGTTGAAAAACAGGCGTTAAAGAAAGAGATAAAACGTTTGGTTGGGACACGCTTGGTTGAGCTGAAGGTACTGCAGGGGAGTGGTGAAGTCGGCGAGGGCGTGCGACATTCCAGCATGAAGGCGCGGCCTGCTGATTCCTTGAATGATCGAGGTGAAGGTTTGGATGAAGTAGATACCGAGGCGGAGGCTGATGGTAAGCCTGTTCTTCCGCCCTTTGATCCTTTTTCCCCCGTTTCTACTGGGTCTAGAGAAGACGTACGTTTAAAGGTCTGTCTGGCCCGAATGCAAATAGAGACGCAGGAAAAGATGCAGACTCGCCAAGCTGAATTAGATATGCGTGTACAAATACGTAAGCTGGAGATTGAGGCAGATACGCAGGTAAGGTTGCGACAGCTTGAGCTGGATGCTGCGAAGGCTGCTACCAGCCCAGCTGCGCAGTCAAGCACTGCGCATAGTCCCGTGTCTCCCCCGCCGTCTGATCCATCCTCGCTTGCCTTTGATGTCAGCCGCTATATAGCTCTTGTTCCCCAGTTTAGAGAAAGCGAGGTTGACACGTATTTTAACGCTTTCGAGCGCATTGCGTCTGCTCTGCGCTGGCCAAAAGATGTCTGGTCTCTTCTCCTTCAGTGTAAGTTAATAGGAAAGGCTCAGGAAGTCTGCTCGACTCTTTCATTGGAAGATAGTTTGCAGTATGACACTGTCAAGTCAGCAGTCCTTCGTGCCCATGAGCTCGTACCAGAAGCTTATCGGCAAAGATTCAGAAATCATAAGAAAAATAGCCATCAGACATTCGTGGAGTTTGCACGGGAGAAATCAGTCTTGTTTGATAAGTGGTGTGCTGCATGTCAGGTAACTGATTTTGCAAAGTTACGAGAATTGTTGTTAATTGAGGAGTTTAAGTCATGTTTACCAGAAAGGGTAGTAGTTTATTTAAACGAACAGAAAGTGTCCACCGTGTCCCAAGCAGCTGTGCTTGCAGATGAGTTTGTGCTTACGCACAAAAATGTGTTTACTTCAGTGCGTCCCGAAAAGAGCTCATCTGGCCCGCATGCGCAGTCACAGCCATCTAGTTTAAAGCCCAGTTCACAGACTACTAAAAATGACCGTGAATATTTTTATTGCCATAAATTGGGGCACGTTATAGCTGATTGTACTGTTTAAAAAAGAAAACAGCAACAACCAAAAAGTGTTGGATTTGTGAATTCGGTTACCGCGTTACCTAGTGATGCTTGTAATAGCAGTTTTGCGCCTTTTCTAATGAAAGGATGGATTTCTTTATCTGGAGAGCCACATGATCAGAAAGAAGTTCAGATCTTGCGTGACACTGGCGCAGCTCAGAGCTTTATTCTTTCTGATGTTTTGCCGCTGTCAAATAAATCGTACTGCTGTGCCAGCGTTTTAGTTCAAGGATTTGAGATGGGTATTGTGAATGTGCCATTACACCTTGTACATTTGCAATGTGATCTAATTACAGGACTTGTAAAACTTGGTGTGCGTTCTTCTTTGCCTGTAAATGGAGTTGACATCATTTTAGGAAATGATTTAGCAGGAGGGAAAGTGATGCCTGTTGTGGAAGTGTTAGACAGTCTGACTGTGTAGTCTTCACCTGACATTTTTACTAAAAACTATCCTGAAGTGTTTTCTGCGTGTGCTGTCACACGAGCGCAGATGCGCAGAGCTGGCGAGGATGCCGCATTGAATGATACTTTTATGGCTTCAGTTTTTGCAGACCAGTTACCTTCTCCTCCCTCTGATTCAGAGTCAAGTTCAAGGGTTCACTCAAGTTCAACGTCGGTAAGCGCGCGTACGCCACTAAATTCTGATGCATTGCCATTAGATATCACTCGAGATCAAATGTGTGCTGCACAACGAAAAGATCCCAATTTGAGTAAATGCTTTGATTCGGCTCTGGATCCTGAGGTTGCTAAAAAGAATCAGGTTGCTTATTTTGTTGAAGATGGTCTGCTTATGAGAAAGTGGAGTCCTAATAACAGAGGAGACTTAGACTGGAGTGCTATATATCAAATTGTCATACCTGATGTGTACAAACAACAAATTATGAGTTTAGCTCATGATCATCAAATGTCAGGACATTTGGGGGTGACAAAAACGTATGACCGTATCATCAGACATTTTTTCTGGCCGGGCATGAAAAAAAAATGTGGCTGAATATTGTCGCACATGTCATACTTGTAAGGTCACTGGAAAGCCAAATCAGGTGATCCCACCTGCCCCATTTGTGCCTATCCCTGTGATTGGTAAACCGTTTGAAAATGTTATCGTTGATTGTGTCGGACCATTGGCAAAGACTAAATCTGGAAATCAATTTCTTTTAACCATTATGTGTCGTGCGACCCGTTTTCCGGAAGCTGTGCCACTGCGTAAAATTACAGCTTCTGCCGTCAGCAAAGCACTCATTAAATTTTTCTCTACATTCGGACTTCCTAAAGTTGTTTAATCCGATCAAGGAACTAATTTTCTTTCTAAATTGTTCACACAAATTCTGAAAACCCTTGGCATTTCCCACCGTCATTCGAGTGCATATCACCCCGAAAGTCAGGGTGCGCTTGAGAGGTTCCATCAAACCTTGAAAAGCATGTTAAGAAAATATGCAATGGACTCTGAAAAAGATTGGGACGAGGGTGTGCCACTGGTTTTATTTGCAGTGCGTGAAACCGTTCATGAATCGCTGGGATTTAGCCCCGCAGATCTAATTTTTGCACACGGTTTTCGAGGACCTTTGAAGATTTTAAAAGAAAATAACTTAAACACTGACACAAATGTTAAGTGTAATATTCTGGACTTTGTTGGTCGATTTCGTGAGCGTTTGCATGCTGCTTGTTCTCTCGCCCGAGAATTCCTCACTGTTGCGCAATCGGGCATGAAGAGACGGTAGGATGCAAACGCGCTTTTTTCGTTGTTTTCAACCTGGCGACGAAGTTCTCGTTCTGCTGCCTATTCCTGGCTCCGCTCTTTCTGCTAGATTTTCTGGCCCGTACCGAATTTTGGAAAAGATAAGTGATACTGATTACGTTATTGACACCCCTGACAAAAGACGCCAGTCGCGCGTATGTCACATCAACATGCTTAAACCATATCACTCCAGAACTTCACCTGTTACATCCACAGTTCAGATCGCAGGGCCCGCGATCTCCTCTGCTGCAGTCTGTGATTTGTTTTCCTCCTCCCTTCATTTGCCCAGTGCAGATGATGATGGAGTGGTTTTGCGCAAAGCATCAGTTCAGTCACCACGTTTAAGCAATTCAGATATGCTGAAAATTCTGTCCACACAGTTAGATCACTTGTCTATCGAACAACAAAAGGATGTTGAATGTCTTATTTATGATTTTTCACAATTAATTGGAGACATTCCTACTCAAACCACAGTGTTAAAGCATGACATTAAAATCAACTGCTCTGCTCCGATAAAGCAACATGCGTATAGAGTGAATGCCACAAAGAGGTCCATAATGCGAATTGAAGTCGAGTATCTGCTTGATAATGATTTGGCTGTTCATAGCAGTAGTCCTTGGAGTAGTCCGTGTTTGCTCGTTCCTAAGCCCGATGGAACGTATCGATTCTGTACAGACTACAGAAAAATAAATGCCGTCACTGTACCAGATTCCTATCCGTTACCGCGGATGGAAGACTGTATTGACAACCTTGGTACTGTACAGTTTGTCACAAAATTAGATTTACTTAAGGGATATTGGCAAATTCCACTCAGTCCTCAGGCCTTTGAAATCTCTGCATTCGTTACTCCGGATCATTTTCTTCAATATTAATGGCTTTCGGCATGCGAAATGCCCCCGCAACATTTCAGAGACTCATCAATACTGTTTTAGCTGGTGTTTCAAAATGCAATGCATACCTTGACGATTTGGTGGTATATTCATCTGACTGGAAAGAACATATTGCCCTCTTAAGGACAGTGTTTGAGAGGCTAGCAAATGCCTCACTGACCCTTAATTTGGCAAAATGTGAATTCGGCCAAGCTACCGTTACATATCTGGGAAAGGAAGTTGGTAAAGGTCAAGTTCGTCCAGTTGAAGCCAAGGTCACTGCCATCTCTGATATTCCCATCCTAAAAACCAGACGCGAATTGCGTAGGTTTCTTGGTATGTCTGGCTATTACCGTAGCTTTTGTTGAAACTTTTCAACTGTGGTTAACCCTCTTACTAACCTTCTTAGCCCTGCTGTGTCATATGTATGGACAGAGGAATGTCAGCGTGCGTTTGACAATGTGAAAGCGCTATTGTGTAGTAAACCTGTGTTAGCTGCGCCAGATGTGACTAAAGCTTTCAAATTGGAAGTTGATGCCAGTGGAGTTGGTGCAGGTGCTGTCCCCATGCAGGAGGATAATTCTGGTATTGATCATCTGATTTGTTATTTCTCTAAGAAATTTAATAAACATCAGTTGAATTACTCAACTATTGAGAAAGAAGCTTTAGCCCTTCTTCTCGCTGTGCAGTATTTTGAGGTTTATATCGGATCCACCTGCATTCCGGTTGCTGTCTATACAGATCATAATCCGCTTGTATTTTTGTCAAGGATGTATAATCAAAATCAACGCCTTATGCGGTGGTTCCTGATTTTGCAGGACTACAACTTAACAATCTTCCACAAGAAGGGAGCAGAAAACCTAGTGGCAGATGCTCTTTCTTGAGCTTAAGTTGTTTGCATTTTCTTTTAAATGCTTGTGTGTTTTTTTTTTTCATTATTTATTTGTTATCACGGGTAACAATCATAAAATGTTTGTTCTTTAGGGTGAGGATGTTACGTTCCTGTACATTCCTGTGTGGCGTGATTATTATTATTTTTCCTCGCTAGTCTCTCTCTCTCTCTCTCTCTCCCCCTCACTCTCTGTGCTCGCTCGCTCGCTCTCTCTCTCTCTCCCGCTTCCACCCATACAGTGGCTCCGATTGGCTACCGCTGCCCAGCTGTTTGCCGTGTTCCCCCCTGACGTCACCCCCGGTCTCCAATCCAGCCGCTGCCACCGTGGCATAAAAGTAGTGACAGGACGCTACTAGAGAGGCCCTGAATTTGTGTTATGCTGTGTGTCTGTGAAATTTGCTGTCCGTTTTCTGTGTGTTACAATTTGGTATATGTCCATCGTTATTTGTCTGTTCTCAATTTGTCTGCCGTCAGTGTTATGCGCATCTGAGGTTGGAGAGTGGGACAGGTAAGAATGTCGCGCGACATACATTGTGCACACGTAGTTTTGGAATTTCACTGTTATTAGACACACTAGGTAAGGGGCGTGCTCCACACTGTACTTTTGTTTTCTCATCGTATTTATTAGAGTAGGTTAGGTAGTGCGTAATATACGCAAAGATTTCTTTTCAATAACTACTGTATTTTTCTTTTGGATAGTTAGGGTAGATGTTGGGCCAATAGATTGTTTTGTTTTATTTATTTCTATTGTTTGGACGCCGCCCGCGTCTCATCTCTCCAACTCTCCCATCTATCTGTTCAACCATCTTGTGTCCCCTTTGTTGGCTGTAGTTTCAATATATTCTTGTAAATATTTAATGTTCTTTCTATATACATATTTTTTGCATTTATTATTGTCACTATCTTTGTAAATAAACTCACTTTATTGCATTTAGTTAGTCTTGGTATTTTGTTCCTCACTTGTTGATATTGTGTGTTTGCTTATGTGTTTCACCCAAAATTAATGTTACTCTCCTTCCTCTTTACTCATCATCTTTAAAAACGTAACACAATGTATTACCTGTTTAATGATATTATATAATTAATACATTTATTTGCTAAATTAATACATAAATGCAAGAGACATTAATATGGTTCATTCTACAAAGAAATACATTTTAAAACATTTGCTTTAAACTACTTTTATAGGCAAATTAATATGTCATGTTTTAAAAAGCAGAACAGGATGAATCAAATAATCACACATCTTTCTGGAAGAATGTACTGTAAACTTTACGCTTAGGGCAACTCTTTTGATAACTTGTTAAAAGTAAAGTGAGATGCAGATAGTCATTGTTTCAGGCACATACATAGGCAGCTGTATGTACAGCTGAGTTGCAATGATAAGAGACAAAGCCCTGAAACTGACAGGAAAATGCATTGATTAAAAAGGTGAAGCGAGAGATCTAAAGCAAGGCAACAAAGCATTATACAGTTACAAAGACACAGCAGACATATGATCTCATTTGAACATGAGATTCATTAAACTGAGAAATACTGAGTTCTGTCTATAAACTATGCATTTAATAATGTGACGAGTCTCTTGCTGATCACTTACTAAAAATAAAACATTTTCTCTATTGCACTTTAGAAAAGTTTCACATACAACATTGCTAAACTGATCTTCCTTCACTCAATTTAACATAGAGATCATGTATTATGCAAGAAAAGCCACTTTATAAACACAATAATAATAAAAAATTGAAAATCATGTAAAATAAAACAATCCTGTTGCCTTCTATTGTTGTTTTGGTTTAAAGCATACTAGCCTGATCTCACACAGAAACATAAATATTTTTCATATTGCCAGAAAAGTGACAAATTTGTATGAATTCATAAGATTTTATTTGGATAAATATGATTTTAAAATGAGACGTACCCTCTAAACCCAACCCCTTACGCTATCCCCCACAAAAGCATTAGGTTATGTCACACAGGCATATACAGTAGACTGAACATCCAATATTTGATTTTGTAGGTTATGTGGAAGACAGTAAAGGTAAAATGTTGAAACCCATTTTCAAAAGTTTGTGACCAGGCCTTGAAAATTTGTTAATGAATGGTCAAAAAAAGTGTTCAATTCTTTTGTTGAAAATTGTCATGTAACTTTACCCTCAAAGAGCAGCAGATTTTACATTTTTAAATTAAAACCAATATCCTGAACCACTGTACAGTGGTTTGGCATTTGAAAATAATGAATTTTAGATTAATAATGCAGACTTCATGAAACGTGTTCACACTTGACTTAAATTAGGGTGCATTTGTGATCCACAGAAGAAACTCATACAGGTTGGACCAAAATGTTGCCTTATTGGTGTAGACATCAAATACATTGTCTAAGGTTGTTATATACTGTATATGTGAATTAGTTAGCTTCTTATTTGGGTTTAACACAGGTAAAATTAAGGTTAAATCATGTATGTAAAGAACAAACAAGACACTTGTTTTGCACTTGGCCTAAAATCCACATCTTATCTCATAAGAATATCTGATTGTGGATGTACAGTAATAAAGGACTATTTAACCTGTTACCCAGCACTCACTTTAGGGGATTTACACCTACCTGTACTTAACTTTAAATAGTAACAATTCCTGACTCCAGTAAGCTACAAACACAAATTAGTTATAATTGGAATGAAGACACTTTGACCTTTACTGTGGTAAAATAGGACGTTTTAAGCTCAAAAATATAAAAAAGTTGTACATTATTAAGTCATGAGAAAAAAAAAAGTATTGTGTTCAGTATTTGTTTTTTCCATATACAAACACAGGAAAACAGTATTGTAATGTCGTAAAAAAATATATGACTTGAAAGCCAAACGTTTCATGAGTTTATATTTCAAATTTGATTAAGATACCATGCAAAATGAGATTTCTGTAAAAAGCATTTTTTACTTAATGACCTTCCCAAACTGAAACATTAACAGTTGCTGAATATTTGGTCTACATTCACAGTTCATGTATTTTTTGAAAAGAAGACATTTAGGGGTTTATTATCCATCATCTAGAGTTTATAATTCTCTTTATAAAGCACTTACCTACAGTGGTCGAGAGAGCTTAACACGCTGCAATTCGAGAAAACACATGCAATTACAAAAACACCAGCAAATTAAGAAATGATCTTCATCAGTTTGACAGCACACATGTGGCAAATTCTCACAACACAAACAACTGAAGAAATGCGTTACATTTTGTCACAATACAAACAACTGAAGAAATGTGCTGCATTTTGTCACAACACAAACAACTGAAGAAAAGCACTGCATTTTGTCACAATACAAACAACTGAAGAAACGTGCTGCATTTTTTTACAATGCAAATGATTTAAGAAATACACTGCATTTTGTTACAACACAAACAACTAAAGAGAAACGCGCTGCATTTTGTCACAACACAATCAACTTAAGAACGGTGCTGCATTTTGTCACAACACAAAAAATTTAAGAAACGCACCGCATTTTGTCACAACACACAAACAACTGAAGAAAAGCACTGCATTTTGTCACAACACAAACAACTGAAGAAACACGCTGCATTTTGTCACAACACAAACAACTGAAGAAACACGCTGCATTTTGTCACAACACAAACAACTGAAGAAACACACTGCATTTTGTCACAACACAAACAACTGAAGAAACACGCTGCTTTTTGACACAACACAACCAACTAAAGAAACGTGCTGCATTTTGTCACAACACAAACAACTGAATAAACGTGCTGCATTTTGTCACACCACAAATAACTGAAGAAATGTGCATCATTTTGTCACACCACAACTAACTGATGAAACGCGCAGCATTTTGTCACAACACAAACAACTGAAGAGAAAAGCTGCATTTTGTCACAACACAATCAACTTAAGAACGGTGCTGCATTTTGTCACAACACAAAAAATTTAAGAAACGCACCGCATTTTGTCACAACACAAAAAATTTAAGAAACGCACCGCATTTTGTCACAACACAAACAACTGAAGAAAAGCACTGCATTTTGTCACAACACAAACAACTGAAGAAACACGCTGCATTTTGTCACAACACAAACAACTGAAGAAACGCACTGCATTTTGTCACAACACAAAAAACTGAAGAAACACGCTGCTTTTTGACACAACACAAACAACTAAAGAAACGTGCTGCATTTTGTCACAACACAAACAACTGAAGAAACGTGCTGCATTTTGTCACACCACAAATAACTGAAGAAACGTGCTGCATTTTGTCACACCACAAATAACTGATGAAACGCGCTGCATTTTGTCACAACACAAACAACTGAAGAGAAAAGCTGCATTTTGTCACAACACAATCAACTTAAGAACGGTGCTGCATTTTGTCACAACACAAAAAATTTAAGAAACGCACCGCATTTTGTCACAACACAAACAACTGAAGAAACACACTGCATTTTGTCACAACACAAACAACTGAAGAAACACGCTGCTTTTTGACACAACACAAACAACTGATGAAACGCGCTGCATTTTGTCACAACACAAACAACTGAAGAGAAAAGCTGCATTTTGTCACAACACAATCAACTTAAGAACGGTGCTGCATTTTGTCACAACACAAAAAATTTAAGAAACGCACTGCATTTTGTCACAACACAAAAAATTTAAGAAACGCACCGCATTTTGTCAACACAAACAACTGAAGAAAAGCACTGCATTTTGTCACAACACAAACAACTGAAGAAACACGCTGCATTTTGTCACAACACAAACAACTGAAGAAACACGCTGCATTTTGTCACAACACAAACAACTGAAGAAACGCACTGCATTTTGTCACAACACAAACAACTGAAGAAACACGCTGCTTTTTGACACAACACAAACAACTAAAGAAACGTGCTGCATTTTGTCACAACACAAACAACTGAAGAAACGTGCTGCATTTTGTCACACCACAAATAACTGATGAAACGCGCTGCATTTTGTCACAACACAAACAACGGAAGAGAAAAGCTGCATTTTGTCACAACACAATCAACTTAAGAACGGTGCTGCATTTTGTCACAACACAAAAAATTTAAGAAATGCACCGCATTTTGTCACAACACAAACAACTGAAGAAAAGCACTGCATTTTGTCACAACACAATCAACTTAAGAACGGTGCTGCATTTTGTCACAACACAAAAAATTTAAGAAACGCACTGCATTTTGTCACAACACAAAAAATTTAAGAAACGCACCGCATTTTGTCAACACAAACAACTGAAGAAAAGCACTGCATTTTGTCACAACACAAACAACTGAAGAAACACGCTGCATTTTGTCACAACACAAACAACTGAAGAAACACGCTGCATTTTGTCACAACACAAACAACTGAATAAACGCACTGCATTTTGTCACAACACAAACAACTGAAGAAACACGCTGCTTTTTGACACAACACAAACAACTAAAGAAACGTGCTGCATTTTGTCACAACACAAACAACTGAAGAAACGTGCTGCATTTTGTCACACCACAAATAACTGATGAAACGCGCTGCATTTTGTCACAACACAAACAACTGAAGAGAAAAGCTGCATTTTGTCACAACACAATCAACTTAAGAACGGTGCTGCATTTTGTCACAACACAAAAAATTTAAGAAATGCACCGCATTTTGTCACAACACAAACAACTGAAGAAAAGCACTGCATTTTGTCACAACACAAACAACTGAAGAAACACGCTGCATTTTGTCACAACACAAACAACTAAAGAAACGTGCTGCATTTTGTCACAACACAAACAACTGAAGAAACGTGCTGCATTTTGTCACACCACAAATAACTGATGAAACGCGCTGCATTTTGTCACAACACAAACAACTGAAGAGAAAAGCTGCATTTTGTCACAACACAATCAACTTAAGAATGGTGCTGCATTTTGTCACAACACAAAAAATTTAAGAAATGCACCGCATTTTGTCACAACACA
Organism: Danio aesculapii; assembly: GCF_903798145.1. Lineage (NCBI taxonomy): Eukaryota > Metazoa > Chordata > Actinopteri > Cypriniformes > Danionidae > Danio > Danio aesculapii. Next base: position 20,848,649 of record NC_079448.1, on the reverse strand, counting down.
AACAACTGAAGAAAAGCACTGCATTTTGTCACAACACAAACAACTGAAGAAACACGCTGCATTTTGTCACAACACAAACAACTGAAGAGAAAAGCTGCATTTTGTCACAACACAATCAACTTAAGAACGGTGCTGCATTTTGTCACAACACAAAAAATTTAAGAAACGCACCGCATTTTGTCACAACACAAACAACTGAAGAAAAGCACTGCATTTTGTCACAACAGAAACAACTGAAGAAACACGCTGCATTTTGTCACAACACAAACAACTGAAGAAACACGCTGCATTTTGTCACAACACAAACAACTGAAGAAACACACTGCATTTTGTCACAACACAAACAACTGAAGAAACACGCTGCTTTTTGACACAACACAAACAACTGATGAAACGCGCTGCATTTTGTCACAACACAAACAACTGAAGAGAAAAGCTGCATTTTGTCACAACACAATCAACTTAAGAACGGTGCTGCATTTTGTCACAACACAAAAAATTTAAGAAACGCACTGCATTTTGTCACAACACAAAAAATTTAAGAAACGCACCGCATTTTGTCAACACAAACAACTGAAGAAAAGCACTGCATTTTGTCACAACACAAACAACTGAAGAAACACGCTGCATTTTGTCACAACACAAACAACTGAAGAAACACGCTGCATTTTGTCACAACACAAACAACTGAAGAAACGCACTGCATTTTGTCACAACACAAACAACTGAAGAAACACGCTGCTTTTTGACACAACACAAACAACTAAAGAAACGTGCTGCATTTTGTCACAACACAAACAACTGAAGAAACGTGCTGCATTTTGTCACACCACAAATAACTGATGAAACGCGCTGCATTTTGTCACAACACAAACAACTGAAGAGAAAAGCTGCATTTTGTCACAACACAATCAACTTAAGAACGGTGCTGCATTTTGTCACAACACAAAAAATTTAAGAAATGCACCGCATTTTGTCACAACACAAACAACTGAAGAAAAGCACTGCATTTTGTCACAACACAATCAACTTAAGAACGGTGCTGCATTTTGTCACAACACAAAAAATTTAAGAAACGCACTGCATTTTGTCACAACACAAAAAATTTAAGAAACGCACCGCATTTTGTCAACACAAACAACTGAAGAAAAGCACTGCATTTTGTCACAACACAAACAACTGAAGAAACACGCTGCATTTTGTCACAACACAAACAACTGAAGAAACACGCTGCATTTTGTCACAACACAAACAACTGAATAAACGCACTGCATTTTGTCACAACACAAACAACTGAAGAAACACGCTGCTTTTTGACACAACACAAACAACTAAAGAAACGTGCTGCATTTTGTCACAACACAAACAACTGAAGAAACGTGCTGCATTTTGTCACACCACAAATAACTGATGAAACGCGCTGCATTTTGTCACAACACAAACAACTGAAGAGAAAAGCTGCATTTTGTCACAACACAATCAACTTAAGAACGGTGCTGCATTTTGTCACAACACAAAAAATTTAAGAAATGCACCGCATTTTGTCACAACACAAACAACTGAAGAAAAGCACTGCATTTTGTCACAACACAAACAACTGAAGAAACACGCTGCATTTTGTCACAACACAAACAACTGAAGAAACACGCTGCATTTTGTCACAACACAAACAACTGAAGAAACACACTGCATTTTGTCACAACACAAACAACTGAAGAAACACGCTGCTTTTTGACACAACACAAACAACTAAAGAAACGTGCTGCATTTTGTCACAACACAAACAACTGAAGAAAGGTGCTGCATTTTGTCACACCACAAATAACTGAAGAAACGTGCTGCATTTTGTCACAACACAAACAACTGAAGAGAAAAAGCTGCATTTTGTCACAACACAATCAACTTAAGAACGGTGCTGCATTTTGTCACAACACAAAAAATTTAAGAAACGCACCGCATTTTGTCACAACACAAACAACTGAAGAAAAGCACTGCATTTTGTCACAACACAAACAACTGAAGAAACACGCTGCATTTTGTCACAACACAAACAACTGAAGAAACACGCTGCATTTTGTCACAACACAAACAACTGAAGAAACGCACTGCATTTTGTCACAACACAAACAACTGAAGAAACGTGCTGCATTTTGTCACAATGCAAACAATTTAAGAAACGTGCTGCATTTTGTCACAACACGAAATGCGCTGCATTTTGTCACAAAACAAACAACTGAAGAAACGCACTGCATTTTGTCACAACACAAAAAATTTAAGAAACGCACTGCATTTTGTCACAACACAAACAACTGAAGAAATGCGCTGCATTGTCAGATCACAAAAACAAAAGAAATGCGTTGCATTCTGTCACAACACAAACAACTGAAGAAACGCACTGCATTTTGTCACAATACAAACAACTGAAGAAACGTGCTGCATTTTTTCAAAACACAAACAACTGAAGAAACGTGCTGCATTTTGTCACAACACAAACAACTGAACTGAAAACCATGTTTTTGGGACCCCTTGAAACATTTCCGTTGTTACGTGGATATTTGCAGGATATTTGTGTTGTGACAAAATGCAGCTTATTTCTTCACTTGTTTGTGTTATGACAAAATGCAGCTTATTTCTTCAGTTGTTTGTGTTGTGACAAAATGCAGTGTGTTTCTTCATTTGTTTGTGTTGTGATAAAATGCAGTGTGTTTCTTCAGTTGTTTGTGTTGTGAGAATTTCCAAGACGTGTGTTGTCAAACTGATGAAGATCGTTTCTTAATTTGCTGGTGTTTTCTTAAATTGCAGCATGTTAAGCTCTCTCGGCCACCATATTTAACCTACTAATCTCAGAACCTCATCCTGGTTGGTTATCATCTCTCTTTTAACTCCTCCATAAATGTTTACCTACAATACAGTTTCATAAAACCCGCTGAATATTTTTATTTATTTTTTATTTTTTTGTATAAGCACAACGTATTATACAGTAGGCGGGAAGAAGTAAACAGTTAACTGTGACATTTTTCCATGAAACTACTGTTATCTGTAATGAAACGCCCACTGGAGAGACCCTGTCATGTTGCTGACAGATGCAGTGAAAGGGGACAATGTGTGTGCACAGCGGTTTAAGGAACAGCGCAATCGCCATGTGCCAACACAACAATCCCTACTGCATCTCAGGAGTTGGGTTAAAAATGATAGCATCCCCAAAGCTTTATCACACTTTCTGTGACAGGCATTGCCAAAGAGGGGATATTAATGATGTTCTCTTAGTGTGAAGAATTGACTCAAGAGTTCAGTGTGTCGTTTAGATAGTGCTTTTCACTGGGAGGTTATCTGGAGTATGATTACAAATATATGTGCCTGTTTTGAAGGTGGTTTGGATGCACCAAGTTATAGAACAAAACAAGATTTAGAAAACAAAGTTTTCTACCTGTTTTGAAACAGGTTTTTAATTTCTTGTAATCTTATTTAAAGTGACTTGTTTAATATAATACAAATGTTTGTAGTTCGAATGTGATTGTGCCAAGATTTCAAGGCAAGGCAAGTTTATTTATATAGCACATTTCATACACAGTGGCAATTCAAAGTGCTTTACATAAACAGGAATAAAAGAAACAAGTATAAGATAAATAAAAACAAATAATAAAAATGGTAAAAAAACAAACAGATAAAATATGTTATAAAAGAATGAAAAAGAAGAGAAAAACATAATAGTTTGATCTGTTGGACGTAGCACAGTGCTCATTCAGTAAAGGCACAGCTTAACAGATTTGTTTTCTGTCTTGATTTGAATGTGCCTACTGTTGGAGCAAAAACTTGATCATTTCTGGAAGCTAATTCCAGCAGCGAGGAGCATCAATCAATATAGCGAGGGAGTGACCAATATATCAAAGCTGTTTGGGCCCTGGCGGTGTGGCATAAGTCGGAGGGCTCTTCCAGGTGGGCTCAGAGGTGGTTGTGGAGCAGGCCGCTTTTTGGTTGGTAACTGGGGGCTTGCGGCAATGGAGTGTGAAAGTTTAGTTCCAGCATACCCCAGTTCCTCCATATTTTTTTAAAAACCCAAGAGAGGTGAGCAAGGTAACAATGAGAACGTGTCTGGTGACAGAGGCTGTGGGTCTGAAGATTCTGGCTGCTGAAATATATTTTCCTGGCTGTTTTCCTGGGGATCATTTTTGAGTGACGAAACTTGATGCTGTTCTGATGCGTCACAGTCTGTCTGTGTTGAGCAGAGGACCAGTGACAGTGTCTCTATCAACAGTGGGTGTTTTGGCTGCGTGGCGTTATCACTGTCCTTGGGTGATGCGCCAGCCACAAGTCCACTCAGGAGCTGATTTGAGGTCCTGTGGTCATCTGGACATTTGCTAGGTGTGTATGTGCCATTTAGATTGAGGTCAGTGGCACACACAGCTGATGTATGATGGAGGGAGAAAAAAATATTGTCCTTTAGCACCTTTGCACCAAGTTTGTTTGGGTGAAGGCCGTCTGATGTAAACAGTTGTCTTTGGTTCCAGAAGAAATTGAAGTTGTCAATAAAATTCAGTCCTTTCCTGTTACATGTTTTCTGCAGCCATACATTTAGACCAAGAAGACGTGAAAACATATTTTTCCCTCTTGCAGGGAGTGATCCACTGATAAACGGCTGAATTTTCAATCTTACAACTGTTTCCAAGAAATCTCTCTTGAGCAGTTCTGACTGTTCCTTCCGAATATCATTCTTTCCCACGTGGATGATAATCTGTTTTGCAGTCTTGTGCTTTTTCAGAATGTCCTCAAGTTCTTTGTTTACATCAGATACTGTTGCATTAGGGAAGCAGTATGTCATTGTAGATTTGCTCCTAAAATTCCTGATTATTGAATTACTAAAACTAGTGTTCTTACCTCAGGTGCGATCGGAGCAGAATGCTTAAAGGGGAAGTCTCGCAAAAATAAAAACTCTCCACCAAAGGCTAAACATTTTATACGTTTTTTGAAAGAAGAATCTTGTGTGAATAGAATGATTTAATTGAAAGAAACTCACCTCTCAAGCCTCCTGCCTGTCCACAGATTCATAACATTATAACAGCTTGTAATTTGACTGCAAGTGTCCAGGCAATCCAATCCGTAAAACATTAATTCACAACATATTTATTCATTGATAAACATCCACGGAATGCACTGTTATCATCCAAACCAGTCGCTGGAGTGCGTTCAGTAGAATAGCCTTCAGACCAAACACTAGTGAATTTTGGTCAACAAAATGGCCGCCAGCCTTTTGCACTTTTGATTGATACTCCACTGAGCCAATAGCTGAAAGGAGAAGTGCCACCATCCAATGAGCTCCAAAACCTGTGAAGGTGCCACCCTCTCTCTCGACAGTTATAAATGGACTCCATGCAAAGACTTTGTAAATGAATTGGGACAGATATGCTTGTGATTTTATCCATGTTAAGATTCCAGACGTAAACGTAAGTGGTGACATAATTTTTTAAGTTCAGTGTTGATATATTTATTAAATAAAATAAATTATAAATAAATAAATAAATAAAATATATATATATAATCAAATTAAAAAATAAATAAATAAATAAAAAAAACTGCCACATCTGATAGCCATTTAACTTTTGAAAGGATTATTACCCAGCTAGGGAAAAAACATTCAACACATCGAGCATAGAAGTCCAATCATAATATGCCATAGTGACTCATATGTCTATACACAAAGTGTTATATGCAAGTTTATAATGGCAAGTCGGTTGGATGTGAAAACGGCAAAGAAACAAACTTCCTGCTTGACTGCTATGAATAGGAGGAGGATAATATTTCATCCATTGACTCTGTGTTAGATACATTTGCATTTTAAATACATTTCTATATAACTAAAGGGTTTAAACTCCACTCCACTGTCACATCACCTACCTAGTCTTCAAGAGGTACTTCCAAGACCACCAGACAAACCATGCCCCATATCCTCAGCTCTCCATCCGGCTGCCATCCTGCCATTCTCATTTCAGAGATCACGGCAGCCGTATACAGAAGCTGACCCTCATCCAACCTATACACTACACATTCATTCCCAAACTTCCATCTCTCTCATCCTACAAGCAGTAGCCCCCAGAACATTACAATCCTATTTTACAGCTTGGAATGCATTTAAACAATTTCATTCCCTATACAACACTACATTTCCTAATTTTTCATTGCTCACAATAACGTCATTTATCACATACCTACATAAATTCTGTAAGGATGGCTATATCTCTCCATAATATGAAACCCTGAAAACTGCTATGGAACTCCCCATGAGACAAGACCACAAGAATGGTCACGCACTAAAACAATAAACTTTTTGATCTGAGAAGAAGATCTGCAAACTAGCTGTTCAACTATTCTATTCAAATCAACCTGAGACAGTTGACAATAGGCTGGAAACACCTCACCGGGGAGGAATGTGAGAAACTTCACCCCTCTCCTTTCACCTCAAGCTCCCTTCTTGACCCTTAAGTTACCTTCTGATCAGAGCAAATCATTGACATTTTCACATTAAATATCCAAGGTTTTAATATGGTGTATCTTGTACCCTTATATTCATGTTTGGTATCATTTTAAATGTCTCTGTGTGATTGGTAAAATAGTTTTAATTTCACTGTAATATTCCACGTGTATGTGTTGATTTGGTTTTTGACTTTGATAAGATCTTTGCCAGATGTTCCCCCTCCTTAGAGATGGTTAGCTCCTCAAATTCACCAGGGTGACTTACTGGGACTTACGCTGCAATGTACTTATCTGGTCTGGTATGCATCTCTAACTCTTTGATTTATCATTGAGTTATGGATGTTGTATTGTTACAGTCTCATCTCTGAATGAGCTTTCTGATTTTTATAATGTAATTGGCATAGCACAATTTTACCTGACAAATAAAATATTAAGTTTTGATTCATTCTGAACTCCCCTGAAATGTTTTTATATCCAGTAGATTAAGTGGAGTCCTATGCTACCTTTATGATGCGACATGATTAGACTTTTGATTTTAGAGACACAATTGACTGTACGGAGCCGTTTTGGCACGACAGCATGGAGATCTTTTAATCATCTAATTGCTGAAATTAGCAAGTTGTCTGGAAGTGGCTAAATCTACTATTAGGATGAGTGAGCAGTTGGCAACCAGACTATTTAAGTATTAGCTAACCCTACATCTTCCGACTAACTTCAGACTGTCGACACACTGTCCATGAGAAGATACGCAAACCCGAGGCGTGGAACTCTGAGCGGCGTTTGGTCCCTAATGAACATTTAACTGAAGAGTAAGGGAACAGATATAAATCAAAACTCTAAATGTGATCCGTTCTTACAATTAGAAATACAGTCTAAATTTTAGGATCACTTAAATTTTGAGTCAGATTAAATTCGGAGCTAAAAACTGAAAATGAATTTAACAAAATTATTTTTAGAAGCGCTAGAAAAGGCTTACATGAATTTAACCTTCAACCATGCTGTTAGTTTCGTCATTGGGCTAATAGATGGACTTCTACAATACAAAAACATACAATCGCCCTATCGCAGCTACCAAAGTGGCATCCAGTTCTTCCACAAATAATACACTCCTCCGTATCAGATTCTATAGCTAATTGCCAAACCAGCATTCTTATTAAAAGCATCCAAAAAAAACAGCCCCCTCCCAGATTCCAGGCTGCCCATGACACACCATATACTGTCCAAATGCATTTCCACACTCCGCAAAAGCTATTTATCCACCCACACCGACCGAATCCCAGACACCATGAGCAAAGTCTCATTTTTCGGATTTCTTCGATGTTCTGAAATTTCCATAACGCCAAAATTCGACCCCAACATCCACCCCACTATTTCTGATCTAGCTTTGATTGACCAGGAAACAATCTTTCCTCATCCAGAAAAGTAAAACAGATCAATCACGCAAAGGACACTTCATTTAAATATTCAATATCCCCTCCTCTACATGCCCATTCCAAACACTCCTAGCATACATCCATTACAGGAAAAGCCCCAGCCCCGCTTCTCCCCTATTCATAGATGATTCATTCCACCCAGTTACACGCTTTTGGTTCCAAAAACACCTAAAAGCAGTCTTTCGCATTTCAGGATTTTCACCAGAATCTTACTTCAGCCACTTATTTAAAATTCTAGCCGCCACCACAGCAGCACACAAAGAGTTATCACAACAACACATACAAACCCTAGGAAGGTGGTCATCTGAGACCTTCAAATTATACATTCGCCTCAACCAAAGCCACCTCAAAGCAGCCCAAAAGACCCTTTCAGATGAAACCATTATTCTACAATGTAGAGTCAAATTTGCCTAGAGCGGGGCTTCCCATCTATTGGCTTTTAACTGGCATGGGCATAATATAGCCTATACTCCTTTTTTCCATCTAACTCTGAATCTTCCAATCATAACTCCTCAGTTTCCCTCCCTGCCGCTCTGAGGAGTCTCCCATACCCTACACTCCCTGACACCTGTCAGAGCCAGGCTTTGATAGCTCATCTTACCTGAGCTGTGACTTTGAACTTCAAGTCACACTACTTCCCCTTCCCCGGCCCAGCTACATTCGTATGTGCATGCGGCAAACGAGTGCACGTGCGCAATTGCGCGTACACGCATGTATGTGCGAGTGATATAGATACGCGTCTGAATACATGGGTGAGTACACGTCATACATTATGCTGGCAGCCCTAAGCTCATCCTCTAGCAGGAGTCTTCATGGCCCACCGACTCCCACTAGAACCAGCCTTGATAGCTCAACTGCCCAAGCTGTGACTTCGAGCTTCAAGTCACGTCACTGCCCTTTCCCCGGCTAGCTTAATTCGTATAAGCATGCAGCAAACGAGTGCGCGTTTGCGTGCACGTTTGCATATACATGCATTTATATACTAGTGATGTAGATATGCGCCTGTATACACCCATTTATTCGGACACATGTCATACATTATGCTGTCATCCCCAAGCTCACCCTCTAGCAGGAGTCTTCACCGCCCACTATCTCTGAGCTCAGGGTTCTCTACCGGGACAGCATGCCAAACCTGCTATCATAGTTGAGCTTTATCTAAGTGTGAACTCTTGAATCACAATGTTTCCTAGTGATATTATTGTACACAATTTCTGTGAGTGTGTTTAAACAAAAATTTTATATACAAATATATTTATAAAATACTTTTGTTCTTAAAAACATCTATTAATTTCTTATTTATTTAGATATCTTAGGGCTATGACCATAGCGGGCATGCATATGATGGTGAGTGCAATGACATCTTTGGCAGTCATGGATAGCAGCAGTCTAGAAATCAAATGCCAAATGAGTTTACCTACTAAAAGGTAAATGGATTAGTTTACTGAAAAAAATTGCAGTTAATTTACACACATAACGATATAGCAGGTTTTTTTTCTTTGGTACCACGCTAACTACAATCTGTAAATGTGGATCTTAGTGATTCATAAAATACAAGTCAACAGCTACTGTCATTTTGGTAAAAAAAGAAAATAATAAAACATACATAAATTAGAAAAAAATAGGCATGAAGGTTGCAGATAGATAGATAGATAGATAGATAGATAGATAGATAGATAGATAGATAGATAGATAGATAGATAGATAGATAGATAGATAGATAGATAGATAGATAGATAGATAGATAGATAGATGTTTGTACATGATGTACTTATGTTTATACATATGTTTTTTTTTTTTTTATTTATTTTTTATTCAGTCCCTCTGTAAAGTCCTCTATGCAGCCTTATTTTGTCCATAGTTTTGTTAAGTGGATGCTATCACATTTCTGCAGGGGTTGAGGGTTGTTTCTTTAGTCTGTGCACACCAGAGACCTTTCTTTTTCTGTAGCAAGTTGTCTTACATTATCCCAGTCCTTTTTTCATGCATAAATAAGAAGAAGCTTAGAAGTCTGTTTTATCACTGTCTCAATGGGAATCGTAGATTATCAAATTGCATACATTTGCCCCTAATTGGATTTTCTTGCACTGTCGGTACTTTTGATCTTGCGGTTGCTCTCTTGTAGCCAAGTATTCATCATGTAGCAGCATATGATATGATAGCAGCCCTCATGTGTCTGGACTGGGGACAAAACCAGTGTTACTATCAAGTTCATTAATATTTCATCACAATGATGCACATTTAAAGTCTGTTTATGAATATGCAAATGAGCTATTACACAATAAAAGAGCTTTCATCAGAGGGCACTTTGAAGTAAGGCTTCATCCAATTGTGATCATTGATCAACTGCACAGTCAATAACTGTACAGTCACCACTGCTCTACGGCCACATTCATATTCTTTTCTCATTCACAGACAGCACATGAGTGTACACTGTGTGTGTGTGTCTGCGTGTGCTTGAGTTTGTGCATGTGCGGAACTGGGAGGTAATAAGTAGGAAAATATGGCATGGATATATTTGTCAACCTCTCCTACCCAGTAAAGAGCAAATGGTCAGTGTGTAATAAATGATCAATACCATGAGACATGGTCAAGCTCCTATACAACTTGCTTAAGACTGATGCTTTTAATGTAAACCTTTATTGGCTCTTTGTGTGTAATCAGGTGTTTTGTAACAAGTCTTTTGCTCATGTATTATTATTATGGTTTTAATACTCTTGCAATCAATGTTTAACTCTACCACAGCTAAACAAGACTATAGATGGTGTACTGAATGATTGTTTACAATTTATGTTAAAGAGCCCATATTATGGGTTTTTGAAAATGCCCTTCCATATAGTGTGTAACACAGCTCTAAGTGAAGTGAAATATCCAGCTAAGGCTTAAATCTGTAAGTGTACAGTGTTTAAAATTATTGATTCATCTATAAAAGAGTCGACTCATAGTGCTTCAAACGAGTCGTCTTGATAACGAGTCATTAGGTGTTTCGCGATGACGCGGCTACGAAACACAAGCCATGCCAATAGTTACGCGCGCAAACCCGGGAGATTTGAAACCTGCAGCCCCGCCCACTAACACAGAAAAAACACTAGACACACACACACAGACGCTGCCGGTCGAATGAAGTCACGCTGTGCTCAGATGGATAATATTGACAGTCTCTACCCAAAGATGAAACTGTGAAGAGTCAGTGGTTGGGGTTTATTCACTAGTGTAAGTAAGTGCGATTGAAATTGTTGCCTCGTTTACTCTAGCTTGCAAATTATGTATTTATTGTGTTTTGTTACTTGTTAACCTGGTACAGTACACGCGGTTACTCTTTTTATTCTCTTATCGCATGTAAGCCACGTTGAAAACGCGACGTGTGCTGCTTTGTTTACGGATTTAACGTTAAATGCTTTTGTGAGCTCGCGTTCCACTGCCGTCGATCTCCCTAGTTCTGAGGAGGAGCGTGATGTGTGTGTGTTTGTGTTTGTGTGTGTGTGTGTGAGAAAAAGAGCAGGTCAAGTGTGTGACGGCTAGGGAGACAGGAGACTCGCGTCGCTCTCCTTAGTTCTTCTGAGGAGCGTTGTGTGTGTGTGTGTGTGTGTGTGTGTGTGTGTGTGTGAGTGAGAGAGAGAGAAAAAGAGCAGGTAGAGTGTGTGATGGCTAGGAGACTCGCGTCGATCTCCCCAGTTCTTCTGAGGAGGGTTGTGTGTGTGAAAAAAGCCTTACACTATGAAGCGTGTGTGCACTGTGACTACTTTTATATTGTTGATTAGCAGCTGGCCATTTCACTCTGTCTCACGCTGAAGCCTGTCACTGTCGACCAATCGCAGCAGGCTGTCATTGGTCCAATCAGCGCAGATTAGCTTCGCGCTGAGGAAGGGTTTGGGAACAAATGAATCGCTGAACGATTCATATGGGAGTCGCTGGGATAATTAGATAAAAATAAATGCAGATTATAAGACCATAAAAGTGTTTTTGACCTTGCATGCATATTAGACTGTTGTTGGAGACCCTTACAACCTACATATGACCCTATTTCATGTATAATATGGGCTCTTTAATACGTGTGCAACATATTAACATTTTAGGAAACTTTAAACATTTCTGCATCAGCTTACACCCAGAATGCATATGCAAATAACCAAGTTTCCCAACAAAGGAATATAAAATGTGCCTCGGGAAGTCAACTCCTCATTGGACAACTTAGGTCCGGAGGGTGGTACAAAACCATCCTTATAAAAACTAGTGACTAAGGCTGGACCCAGAAGAACAAGAACTGACACAGACCCCAGGAGAGAGAGTTGTTCCATTACAGCTCAGGAATTCTCTTCAGGTCCAGGCAGCAGGCGTGAACCCTGGGAAAAATTGGATAACAGCACAAACATTCCCATCTCCATTACTTTTCTTTCTTTCTTTCCCTCAAGAGTTTAATTAAGTTTAGTGTGCCGCGAAACCAGAAGTCAACACAACTAGTCCTTTTGTCACCACAAAACTTGAAACAACAGACTCCACCCCACTCCAAGCCTCACAGGACAAAGAGCCAATCACCAGCTAACCATGTGGGAACGAGGGAATTTCTTCACTTCACACAAGTAACACCTCTATATTACCACTGAACTGGTGTAAATTAAATGTAACCCTAACCATAGAAAACATAGAAGAGTTAAATTGATTATTTTTGGTTCGCTTGGTTTGATCTAAAAAAATCCAAAGTTTTTCCATCATTACACTCTTTCAAACTTTACTTTTTACTCCTTTACTCTTCTCTACAACCTGTATGAATGTGTTTGTGTTAGTTTCTGTTAGATTAGTCAATAAAGTTAAATTTTTTATAAAGAAAGGTGCTTGTGAAAATTTATGAATCTAATGCCTTAAACTTCGATCTTGTCACCTTGCTTAAACATGACTGTTTTTGTTTTGTTTTGTTTTTATTGCAATAGCCATAGATGAAGTAAACTGTATGTCCGAACGATCGTTGGATGATTCAGTTGTTCAGAATTAAAGAGTTGGTTCTTTTGAATGCCCCTTCAAATTAATCTTCAATTCACTTTTACATACACACTACTCACTACTTATATTCAACCCACACTATTGGAAAAATCAGACATTGCAATAATTTTTTTTTTCTCCAATATATATTGCGATATGAATACACTTTTACCAGATGACTTGAATAGCTCTATTTGGAAATAAATAATTAATTTAGAGTGATTGGGGTGATTTTGTAAGTGTGAATCCTGTATAAAAATAAATAGACCAACAAAAAAGTTAAATAAACAGCGTTTCATAGATTTCCACAGAGTCAATCAGTATTTAGGTACAGAAATTGAATGATGTATCGTAAAAAAAACACTTTATGGTCTTAATTGTATTACCGATTAACGATGCTTAAGTGGTATATTGTGCAGCCCTAAATGTAATAATATGTCAACATTTTGTCAAAACAATGTTATGGTCAATGTATGTCTGGTGAGTGCAATTAACAAGTTATAGCATTATTGTGTTAAAAAAAAAAAAATTATATATATATATATATATATATATATATATATATATATATATATATATATATATATATATATCATCTACAGTAAACTATTTTAAACATCATACCACTTAACAGTATATTCTGAAGCAACTATGCTATTTATTTATATACTGTATTTATATAGTGTACTGTTAATGATTGCAATAACTTAAAAGCGTACTGTCAAATTGTCTTCTGGTCAGTTTACTAGAAAGGGCCATGCATATGGAGCTGGTTATGTAATAATCCAATATGCAATATAATTGTCAAAATGTACTAGGGCTTTCTCTGAGATTTTCCAGTACAGCTGAATATTTTCAGAATAGCTGTGGCAGGGAAACAAAGACTTATTCTTGTGATGACATATTGAGAAGTGAAGTGGTCAAAGCACTGAGACCTATGGCACCCCAGTAGCTTAAAGTTGTAATTTAGACACCTCACCCATTCTAGACATCCTGAATAATGTACCTGAAAGGTGAAACTTAAAGCACTGGAGCATGGCTCCTGAAAGTCCATGAAGGTTGACAGGAAGATCTAGGATGTCAAAAGCAGCATAGAAATAAAAAAATATATATGATTTGGAAGCTTATTTTGAAAGTTGCACAGCAGCTTGAACAAACAATCGTGTACAATATCAGTTGACTGCCTGCTTTTGACAGACAGCATATAAATTAAAATGCATGAAAGGGACATGATTGTGCAATCTATGAGTGTGTTGACGGACTTGATGGACCCCATTCATGTTTTGATAAGCAATCTGAATGAGCACACAAAAAATCTTTTTTTCTTTATCTTTTTAAAAAAAAAAAATCTTCAATAATCTGCCTCTGTAATCATTCCTATGAAAAGGAATATAAAATCGCTGATATTTTACTGAGTGAATTATTGGCAAAAATGCAATTAGCAGCCTATCCAGTTCCAGTTAGCCTTTGTTGTCAATTTTTCACGCATCCATACTTGTAAGGCCCATTATACTTAAAAAAAAGTCCTTTAGTAGTGTGCACTGAGCTAAGAATAAACACTCCATTTGACCGTCTGTTTCCTGTGTGATGAATGAACACTGAATAATATACTGTATAAACTATATCTCTTTTCACTCTTTTTTCATATCTCTTGTTCTGCATATTTGTAGTAAGCTAGAATTTCATTCTGAACATCTACAGACTTAATCATTTCTCCAAAAATGAACCTGGCATTAATAATATAGTAATTCTAAAGATATTTACAGAAATAAACAAAGATTGCTTAGGGGTATTAGCATTTATTGACTCCATTGCCACTGGAGTATTAAAACAATCTTAACAATTACATCCTGTAAATAGCATTGCTGAATCTATAATGATCGGATTTCGGATTGATTTGGCTGTAGTTCAGCTTGAATGTATCAAGTGCAGCTGAGCTGAATATATAAATATTTTCCAGTGACATGGGTATGAAACATCTTGCATTTAATCTTGAGCTGTGAGTCATATTTTGATGCCACCATGGTTACTCGTGTTCTGTCAGCCACTCACTTTTAGTCTAGTCAATTGTAGTGAAACTTCCATATATGATGCACGCTGAGCGCAACTCTTGGTGATTGATTTAAAAGAATGCATTAGCTGAAAATAACTTTGCATAGATTTTAACAATCGTTACACTATTAGTAGACTGTTTAATATCTGCTAACACTTTATTTTGGTCCCTCAACAGACATTCTAGCAACAATGTCAATGCATTCTTCAAACCCTATGCCATCAGTCTACTGTTATTCTCCTATACTCTATGGAGAGTGGATTACTTGTACTGTAGTGACTAATATGCAATAGAATTTCAAGGAGACTATCAAAATAATGTAACATATTACTATTTTTATTTTTTAATTTACATGTATTTAGGGTATCTAACATGTTTATTTTAATTAATCAATAATAATAATAATAATAATAATAGTTATTATTATTATTATTATTATTATATTACAAGATGAAGGATGCCATTTTAATATTTTATTTCATTTTTCAGTCATTGTAATTTTGTAGTCTTTTAATGTGATGCAATATTTCCTTTCATTTTTTCTTGTTCACCCAATTTTTTAAAACATCAGCTGCACGCTGCACTGACCTAAAATTATTTGTCAGTAATACAAAAAACATTTAGTTGGGTTAACTTAAGATTATTAGTTTTCCGGAGAGGTGAACTACTCTCTAACACAACTTTTTAAGTGCCAACTGAACATTTTTTTTTTGTCTACAGAACTGGAATGCCTAAATTTGAGTGAACAATACAAAACAAAACAAACAAAAAACATAATCCTTATTTCCTTTAGTTTTTCCCCCCATGTACTTAATTTTTAAATTGATTGTCCGAAGTTGAGTGAACAAAAAAACTCAAATATATAGATATAAATATATTATCACCACAAACAAATAGTTCAATTGAAAATAAATAAATTAATTAATTAATACATTTATTAGACAAAGAAATTGAAACAGTGCAGGAGGCTAAACAACAATAACAGTAAACAAGACAAGGATCAAAACATGGCAGAACAAACAGGAAAAATGCTTTGTAATGCTTCAGAGGAAAAAAAAAAAAAAAAACAAGATTCAGCAAAGAGTCTGTGTGAATGAGGTGTCTTTATAGTCTTACTAGTCAGAGCATCATGAGCTTCCAGCTGTCTATATGTGATCAGAAACTGGTTGCTCCATTTGAATTATAGTTTGAGCATTTGATTTGTAATTTAATTATTACAGGTTTTTATTGAGTTGAACATGAAAACTACATATAAAATACATTTGATTTCTCATTTGAGAATGCTTTTTAATTTATTATTTGATCATTTGAGTGTTTGGTTAATTGTTTGAGTAGTTGTTTTGACAGTTCAATTTATTATTTGATCTTTTTAGCTATTTGAAATTTTATTCACTCTACATGTGTGAAGCGTTTATTTTTGTAGAGCGAAGTAAGTAAATGTGAGATGAAAGTTCACGTTAAAGCTGTGACCAACAACAACAAAAGATTAGAAACACTCTAACTTTTGTTTTGTCTGAGATTAACTCTAAACTTAACTTTTTTGGGTGAACTTGCGAAGTTTTGCTCAAAAAATGAATATTTTTTAACTTAATGAAGAAAATTTTGATTTAGGTCAAGTAAACGTTAAATGTAGTTGTACAGACATATTTACTGATTTTGCCATACCAAAAAAAAAATAATAATAACCAAGTAAATTTAACTTTTTTTCACATGTAGATGAAAAGATTAATTATCCTGATGCATCCCTCAAAAAAGTAATAAAATTAAACATATATTTTAATACAAATTGTATTTTAATTAAATAAAAATAGTAATAAATAAAAGTTTAAAAAGTCATTAAAATTGATTGATTTTGTAAAATAAATATTTAAATGTGTAACAGTTCACATAAACCAAGAAGACCATCTACTGAATGTAAGCTGCAAAAATGGCTTACTCCAATCTCTGTGAATTTCTGAACTTAAAACCCCCCAAACAACAACACATGAATGCCCACATTTGCACGTCAAATATGCTTTCTGGGTGATGTGACGCTTGGCCCATCCAGCCATTTACTAAGCTAGACATCAAATGCCAAAAAGCCCAAAGCATTTACAAATACAACAAGCATGTGATTATACATGCTAAACTATTAAACAAGCTTAGAAACTAAAAACAAGTCAGGGATAGACAAGCAATGGTGGCAGCTGGTTTGGGGTGTACTCCTTGGTAAAAGATTCGATTGAACAGGGAGGGTTGAGCCGTTGGCGACAGTGTAAGCCAAGTGCAATGTCTTGAATTAAATCCTAACACATGCCAGGGAACAGACCTGAGCAAAGGTATAATGTGAGAATTTCCAGAGTTAAGCAGCAGCATTTCAGATGCGCTTGAGGGGATGACAGATGCTAGTTGGCCGGCGAGGGAGTTGCAGTAGACGTGAAATGACTCAGGCCTGGATTAGGATCTGAGTAGTTGTCGAGGAAGGGACTTATTTTCCTTTTGTTGTGGAATATGAAGCAGCAGGACACAGAGTTTGCTTTAATGTTGTTCACACAGGAGAGAAGGTTGCCTGTGATCACACCATGTGTTTTTAACACATTTCTGGCTTAAAAATGAGTCATGTGTTTTGCTCAGATCCCCAAACTCTGTGTTTTATCAGCACTCAATCAAACAAGCATTTTACAACTTTAGAACAAAGAAAAAAAGTTTGATTTGTTGTGTTGTCTAAGGGCATAGATTATTTTTTTTCTTTATGCAGCTGAATTTGCACTTGGCCTTGAGAAGAGCTGTTAGGAGTTTTAATTAACATAAGTTAAAATGTGAACTAACTTTTTTATTGACAAATAAATAGCATTTAAGTATTGTTTACTGTTTTGTTTTACTACAAATCATTATGATTCACTGTAAATCAAATCAAATTGTACTGTTGCAGTCCTGTTGTAGTGTTCAGCAAGTCCTACTTCATTGAGTCTAAATGCACTGTAAACACATGAAACCAGTTTTGTCCTCTATAGAGGACATTATTTTTCAGCAAAGAAATACATGCCTCAGCTTTAGGTTCAGATGTACGTGACAGAGCACATTCAGCATTTTATTATACCAAATGTTTGTATTTCTGACCATAATACCTCTATCAAAATGTAAGCAATATTTAAACATTTACCATTTAAATCTGACCGAGCCTACACGGTGGTGCAGTGGGTAGCATGTTCGCCTCACAGCAAGAAGGTTGCTGGTTTGAGCCTCGGCTGGGTCAGTTGGCGTTTCTGTGTGGAGTTTGCATGTTCTCCTCGTGTTCGCGTGGATTTCCTCTGGGTGCTCCGGTTTCCACCACAAGTCCAAACACATGCACTATAGGTGAATTGGGTAGGCTAAATTGTCTGTATATATGTGTGTGAATGAGTGTGTGTGGATGTTTCCCAGTGATGGATTGCAGCTGGAAGGGCATCCCGTGCGTAAAACATATGCTGGATAAGTTGGCGGTTAATTCTGCTGTGGCGACCCCAGATTAATATGAACTAAGCTAAAAAGAAAATGAATGAATGAATCTGACCGATTTCCTTTTTTTTTTTTTTTAAGATAGACACATCTCAGGAAAACACAATGGGGTTGAATACCAGAATATGAACTTCTGTTATAAAATTAATAATCATTTTTCATACTGTTATGTTTCATGTAGATGACACCATGACAGAATGGCAGTTTTAAAGAAGACATAAAAAAGAATTTGTAGAAGAAAAAAGTTTCAATGGTCATATGAAATCATGCCATGTTTTTCCTTTTAATTTTATACTATTTTCATATACTAGAAAAACGAGGAGGGTTTAAATACAATGTGGGAGGGAAAAATCATAAAATTATATATATAATTATATATATATAGTCACCTTGGAATTATAAGGTTTTATCTGTGTTATGAATGATTTTGAGATATTGAGCTTCAAAGTTCCATATAGCAAACAGTCTATATTCCTGTTCAGGAGGGGAACTTCAATGATATGTGGAAAAACTTCCACTATATGGATTTCGTTCAGAAAGCCAATCATCTGAAAGAGTATGTAAATGGGCCAATGAAATACCAATGAGTTGGCAGCGTCATCTTGCGCAGCTGGTGCTTGTTGCAATCAATTTGGCAATATAAGCACAGCGTGGGCAAAGCTGAGGCATCCTTTTCGCTTCAGAGACTTAACAGCCTTCTGAGAGACTCGATGAGGGTTCCTTCAGCTGATTTCCAGAGAAATCTTCTAGAGAGAGCGAACGAGAGAGGTCTCCTGGTCCAGAGTGTGTGACACGCAGCGGCAGACAGTCGAGCTGGGTTTCTACCTTGCCTGGGGTTCTTTGGGTCCGGTCCTCCAGAGCAGTTTGCATTGTTGCGAATTTCCTAAAAGAGCAACATGGTCGTGCAGCGCATCTTTTTCAAGATTGCATTTCTGGATCCTGTCCCCGGGTGATGGGCACGAGCACTGCGTTTCATGTCTGGGGGTCCAGCATGTTTATGAGGTGCTAATGAGCAGTGCATGCCTTCACTGCGGTGGCATGCCTGTTGCGCAGTTAAGATCGTGGCTTGCTCTTGCAAAAGGGCCACCCACCCTAGTTGTCCCCCACTCCGCGGAAGAGCACAGGGTCAGATCTAAGGGGTTACAGTGGATGTAAATCTGCTGCCCTCGGGCTTGCGGACCTCTCGCTCCTCCATGCGCTCCATTCAAGCTTCGAGTGAGAGAAGCGCTCCGTCCTCGGATGGCCGCCCTCTCACTTGATGACACTGAGGCTCAGATGTCCACCGCTGCATCGGAGGACGGGCTGTCATTGTCTGAGGAAGGATTCCCTCCCTCCGCTCCCTCCCCTTGGGAGCGAGAGTGGCGGCGGATCTAGAAACAGACATGACAACCGTGCTTTCCCGGGCTGCTTTGGCCGAGGGCCTGGAGGGCCCAGCCCCACAGCCAGACAGACTAGATGGGTGTATATGGAGGACTAAAAAGGCAAGACCTTCTAGCCTCCTATCCCTATTATTCAGGAAGTGCACAGTGGGCTCACGCAGTCTTGGAGGGCACCTTTCTTCACCCTTGGTCGTGGAGCAGCCAGGGTGTACGAGTAGATTCCCCAGATTGAGAGTGCCATTGTGGGCCCGCGTGGTGCCTCTTTCTGCTGGAGTCAGCCTCATTTCCCGTCCAAAGCATGTTGGTTTTCTGCCTCCCTCGGAGCCAGAGCCCACACAGCCGTGGGCCAGGCTGCTTCCACCCTGCACGCTAGGGTCCATGCACACTTGCTGGCCAAGCTGCACAAGGGTGGTTCTGACCCAGGATTGTTACAAGCCCTGCACCGTACCCGACTGAGCTCCACGGACCTTAAGTCCACGGCGTGTGCCCTGGGAAGGACAATGGCCACATTCAGTCAAATACAATGGGCTGAGTCATCTTCGGCGGGAATTTAAGACGGCTCCCCCCTGCCGTCTACGAGAGCTGCTCCGCCCCCGCTTCCGGCCAAGTGGCAGCGTCAAGCACCTCGTAGGCAACCAGCGCCCCACGCCCCAGGGCGCCGTTCTGACGCTCCTGAGATTTCACCAAGGTCAGCCCCCTGTTCGCCCCTGTCTTGCGAGAGGAGATTGCTGTCCTCCTGGTGAAGGATGCAATTGAGCTGGTCCCTCCAGCGGATTTTACAGCCCGTAGTTTATCGTGCCCAAAAAGAATGGTGGGTCACTGCAAATTTTAGATCTGCGCATTTTGAACTGCTGTCTGCACAGCTGCCGTTCAGAATGCTCATGCAGAAATGCATCCTCCGATGCGTTCGTCTTTGGGATTGGTTTGCAGCGATAGACCTGAAGGAAGCATACTTCCATGTCTCCATTCTTCCAAGTCACCGTCAGTTCCTGCGGTTTGCACTCGAGGGTCGAGCTTGGCAGTACAAAGTCCTCCCCTTCGGGCTCTCTCTGTCTCCGCGGATCTTCACCAAGCTCATGCAGAGTGCCCTAGTGCCCCTTCGCCTCGCGGGCAACCACATACTCAATTATGTCGATGACTGGCTGATTTAGCCCACTCTCAGGAATAATTGATTAGGCACAGAGACAAGGTGCTCTGGCACCTCCACCTGTTGGGGCTTTAGGTCAACTGAGAAAAGATTTTTTTTCCCTGACCAAGGGCTCTCTTGGTACGGACGCACTGGCCTACAGCTGGCCTCGGGGTATGCGCAAATATGTGTTTCCCCCAGTGAGCCTTCTCACGCAGTTACTGTGCAAGGTCAGGGAGGTCAAGGAGCAGATCTTGATAGTTGCGCCTTTCTGGCCCAACCGGACCTGGATGTCAGAACTCTCCCTTCTCGCAACGGCCCTCCCCTGGCAGATCCCTTTGAGAGAGGACCTACTCTCTCAGGGACAGAGGATAAAATCTAGTTTTTAATGACAATACTACTTTTGAATAGATATGAATACAGGGAACATTGTATTAGCAAGCACCACCATGTTCTGTGGTAAGTGAAACAAGAAAAGGACAGAACTGGCTCTTCATGCAGATGAAAGGTAAGGCTGAGATGGGTTCTAGTGACCATAAGAATAATGCAGACTGGACATTTGATAGAGACAGTTCAGGTAAGTTAGCTCAGAGGCAGATAAGACAGGCGTAGTATAGTATATAGTACAATATACATAAACATTGTTAGCTAGTATTCTGCATTATTCTGATCCATCTGGATATACTAGACTTGTTATTTATTTGTTATAATATTTACTGGAGAAATGATTTATATTCACTCTATGTTGTGTACATGATAATGCAATATTAGGCTTGTTTTTAATAATATTCAGCAAATATGAATATGAAATATGAGTTGTTGGAAAGCATGTATAAGTTTTCTGATAAAGCTTATAATACTGCAGCACCAATAAAGTCATTTCTAACAACAATGAACGTTACAACTACCCCCCACCGCCCCCCCACCCCCCCCCACACACACACACCCAATATCCGTGCAGGGGGCCCCCCGTCAATAATAAATGCAGGGCGCTATGCCACTGATGGCAAAATATCACAAAGTACCTAAACAAAATATTTGTTTAAAAAATTTTTTTCAGCACTTCAAGTTGAGCCATTTTAAATCAAAGATTTTTTTTTTCTTTTATCATAATGCATGCAGTATTATGGGTTAATATCTGTTGATACTGATGCTAAACAGACATTTAACTGACTATAAGAAACTTTGCAAGTACATGTCAACTTACACTAACCCCAACCTAACAGTCTACTTATAATCTAATGAGAATTAGTTGGCATGTAGATGCAATGTAACTTCAATTTAGAAACGTACCATCAAAATAAAGTGTGACCCCATATTGCACCGCTACAAGTGTGATATTGTGTTTATACAACAGTTCGACAGCATTATTGTGTATATATATAAAAAAGAAAATCAAACACAGAGAGTCTCAAAAATCGTTTTGTATGAGGAACTACTTTCTTTAACAATTTATTTACATCTGCAGCTGACATCGGAACAGCAGAAACTGTTGCTACTTCACAAACGTCACTTTAGAGCTTGCATTTGAATGATCCTCTAGCATAATATCTAAACAGGTTATTTTGCTCACATTTTTAGATTATATGGCTGAACGGCATTCAAGGCCATCAGTCTACAGAGATGTCCCTGTATTTCTCTATTGCAATCGGGAGATCACAATAATAAACCGCAAAAAAGTCAAAGCAAAGCAAACACTATCAGATTATGATATAAATACAGCACTACAACATACAAAAGAGAGAGATGGACTTATCACTTACCAGTTTTATAATGACTTGATCAGGTGTAGTTTGAAATACAAAAAGAAAGAGCTGAGTTTTTTTCCCCTAAGGACTTATTATGCAGTCTCTCTCGCTATCTTGTGGCACAACCATCTTTGCTTTGCTAGGAATAAACTGCCAACTTATTCAGCATGTTTTACACAGCGGATGCCCTTCCAGCCACAACCCATTACTGGCAAACACCCATACACACTCATTCACACATACACTACAGACAATTTTAGCTTACCCAATTAACCTATAGTGCATGTATTTGACTTGTGGGGGAAACCGGAGCACCCAGAGGAAACCCACACAACACAGGGAGAACATGCAAACTTTACACAGAAATGCCAACTGACCCAGCTGAGGCTCGAACCAGCGACTTTCTTGCTGTGAGAGGAGAGCGCTACCTATGCTACTTGATATATATATATATATATATATATATATATATATATATATATATATATATATATATATAAGCTTATTTTAATTATATTAAGCTTATATCAATTAACTTTATTTATTACCAGCAGTTATTTAATAGTGATATCAATTAAACCACACCAGAGTTATTTGTTCTTTGTTTTATTTTATTATTTTTCCCTTCCACACGCTACTTCTATAACCCTCCTTGTTTTGCCAGTAAGCAAGATTCATAAACATTGAGTCTTCTAGTGTTGTTATGCATAATTTAAGAAGTTGTCATCCTTCTAGAAGGTTCTGAAGATTAATTTTTAAGTAACTGCTGGCAGGTAGTAATTAATCTACAGCTGTCACCACAACATCAAAGATGTGCAGCTAGAGATAAACAGAGCAGAGTGAAAGAAAGAGGTTTAGTGTTTATATTAGTCTTTTTTTTTTTAGCTTTATTTAGCTTTATTATTTTGTGATGGAATAATGTTCTGTGACATAAGTCCCCGTCAGATCTTTCTGCGGGTAAAACGACCACATCAGCTTCTATTTCTCTAGCCCAGCATCAACTTTTTAAAATGTTGAACCTAATAGTGAAAAATTGATTAAATATAGCTTGAGTTTAGCTAGCTAATGAGCATGAATTGTCTTCCTGCCAATAGGTGTATTAGTTAGCAAGCTATGCTGCTAGTGTCAAGCTTACTTAATGTTAGTATAGATTATTTTCCTAACACATTTAGAGACGATGAAGAATGATTTAGACCTGTTGGAGCTTAAACAAGCACATTTGGCCATCTCTGCAGGAGAGTAGTAGGCCACAATAGATACAAATAAATGTAGAAGCTAACAATATTAGCATCACAGTAGTTCAAAACAAGTTGAGCTAAAACCTATTTCTTATTGCTAACTTTTTTTTTTTAAAAACTAAGGAAATAATCTTTGATCCCAAGTGTGTTCTCAAGCATTTACCAGTGTTTGTACATAATCAAGAAATCACTCAGGTACAGTCATACAAGTATTTGGGAATTTACATAGACAGGTCTCTAACATGGGACACTCACGTAAACTGGATCTGTGAAAAGCTTCACCAAAGACTGTATTTTCTACGAAGGTCATGGTTTTATGGTGTTGATAAGAAAATCACGTACTTATTTTATCAAGCTGTATTTGAAAGTGTTATCAGGTATGGTCTATCTGCATGGTATGGCAATCTTTCTGTAAATCTGAAATCAAAAATGTTCAATATTATCAGAATTGCTACAAGACTAATATGATCTAAAACTTTTACTAGTATACAAACACTCTACGAGCAATGCACTCTGAATGAAGCAAAAATAATTTTAAGTAACCCATCTCATGTACTCTTTCCATTTTACGATCTTTTACCTTCTGGTAGAAGACACAGAACTTTCCGCTGGAAGCGGAACAGACTGAAGAACTCTTTTATTCCAGTGTCAATCAGACTGTTGAACACTGATCGATAATGCATATAATTCTTTTGCATGTTGACTTATTTTTAATTGTTATTTTGTCAGAACCTGCTAATGTGCTGTGTGAGTCCACAGAAAATTCCCGCTCGAGGGACAATAAAGTATACAAACAATCAAACAAAATTTATGAATTGTTTTAATAGTCCATTTAATTTAATTCATTTTCTTTTCGGCTTAGTTTCTTTATTAATCTGGGTTCGCCACAGCGGAATGAACCGCCAATTTTTCCAGCATATGTTTTACGCAGCAGATGCCCTTCCAGCTGCAACCCATAACTGGGAAACACTCATACACTCTCATTCACACACATACACCATGGATAATTTTAGCCTACTAATTTACCTGTACCAGAAACCAGAGCACTGGGAGGAAACCCACGTGAACGCTGGGAGAACATGCAAACTCCACTTAGAAATGCCAACTGGCCCAGCTGAGGCTCGAACCAGTGACTTTCTTGTTGTGAGGCAATCGTGCTACCCATTGCGCCACCGTGACGCCTGTTATTATCTTAATTAAATTTAAATAAATACCAGTATTTGTCTTTGTTCAACTCTGTTTAGTATTGTAACATCATGTCTTGTGTTAATATATTGTTGCTTAAATGTAAAATTATTGTTGTCAACAATATTAATTTAAAAGGATAAAAACAAACAAACAAATAAATATGTTTGTCCTAGATCTTAAGCACTTTGATTGAAGGTCTAGTTTCCCATGCAGGGGAAGAAATTTAATTGAAGAATTTACTTCACTGTGTCGGATAAATCATAATAAACATGATTTATTCAGCAGTGTGGGAATTTGCTTCTCTATGTACAGAACCCGGTCTGTACAAAATCCACACAGGTGTGAGGAATTATTAATCATGGGAACTGCTCAGAAAGCCTCAGACAGAAGTTTGATTTGCTTTCATTTCCTCAAGAAACATCTCTAAAGGCTGTAATTAATCAAATGACTGTTTTGCTTGAAGCTCTGCAAAAAGACATAAAACACTGTTGAAAAACATGATGCAGATGTCATTTTCTGAGATCTTCCGACAATTTGCATGATAATGACATGAAATTATGATCCACAAGCATTAATGTTATTATTTTCTCTTGACTTTGAGAAGTCTCTCAGTGTTTGCAGTGCACCAAAACAGGATATAACAGCTCCAAAGACGTTTTCATTTTAAGTTAGCTTTTTTCATCTTTTAATGTGTCAGTCAGTGGCGCTGCTGCTGTTTTCACTTCAGTGAGCTCATATAACTGATTGCTAATTCTTTTTCATCGTCAATGGGCTATGGACCCTTTTTTTCTTTAATACCCATGAAGTTATGGGCAGTGCTTTTAAGGAAATCATGTCCACAGGATGGCATACTATAAAAGTGTTTTTCTGACACCATAAAAAAAGTGCCACTTTTTGTGATTTAGAAAATGAATGCTTCTGTTCGCCAAATTCTAAATCACCTGACATGTTGGAAAATGCAAAGCTTTCGGAATGTGCTATAAAAAGAGGTGCATGCACATTATTAAAAAAGGCTATTATAATTTTTAAAGTGCTATTTTTTTTTTCCTTGTGATGGAGAAATGGTTCAAAACTTCCTTAACACTAGACCAATCTTTTCATTTTGTAATTGAATAACTCTGTTAAAATAAACCCCATATAATTATAGTACCCTGGCTTTTCCTAAATGCGTGTATATTTCTTTTAACATAGTTATTTTATAAAAATGACAACACAAAAGAGTTCTTCTACCTTGAATTACCGTAGCGGTCAAAATGAGTGCATGCGTTTCAGTGTCTGCTACTTACTGCCTTGCCTTTAATATGTGTGCCTCTGTTCCCTAGCAACTTCATGCTAACAAAAAATATAACTTTATGATAGCAAATCCTAAAGGTGTGAGCCTACACTGGTCTCAAGGCTCGGTTCTGTTACGATTATTATGCCATTGATTCGGTTCAATCTTGTTGCATTGACAATGCTTTCTATTCTTATGCACCTTATATGGTGATCCATACGTTTCCAAAACCTGACAGGTGGACAAACCTACAGTAAACTTGTTTTTATTAAAACAAATGTAATTATGCATATTATAAATAATGCTGCTAATAGCATTATACAAATGCAAAATGTCATGAACAAATTGAAAAAAGAAAAAATGCTGGTCTGAAAATAGGGCCAAACACATTTCATGCCTTATTACGGCAAGTGTATGATAGGGCCCCTAGTGTGATCACAGGTTTGTTAAAAAAATAAAAACACATTTGTAATAATTCTAAATTTATCTATATTATTATTATTATTATTTATTCCTGTAGGATGTGTCATTTCTGTATGATCATTCTTCTTCCCCCATTCTAAGTAAGATTTGAAGAGACTGGCATGTTAACAAGGATTCTAACCTCAGTCTGGAATAAACCTGTGGGGCAGCGAGGGTTACATTAACTTGCACAACTCTCACTAACTGACCTCAGTTACGCTCACTCTTTTAAACCATCCGGGTCATGGCTCCAATGTACAACCCCTCCAGTTCTACTCACCCCATTCTGAGCAGGATTTGATTCCATCACTTGTCGTGAATACACTGACAAGGATGCTATAATAGGATGCATCTTGCACCAGGCAATAGTACATTTTTGAGGCTAGGAAAATAAGGTTTACTCACTCTTCTCACACATCTCATATGGCCTTGGTTACCAATGTGAAAAAAAAAGTTTGGAACATATGGTGAATGAATGTATAATTGTCATGTTTGTGTGAACTATTAATGCTTTGTTGCTTCAGCAATGAATGTATCTTTTAGGTTTACATTGAATCAAATCTTAGGCATATTAGAATGATTTCTATTTATAGAAAGGAAAATAAACACCATTGTAAAATCTTAGATTGAATCAGGAAAAATCCCTCATTGTACAATCATCTGCACACGCTCAGTACTATTCAGGGCATGTGATGTAAGTGCGTGTGGCACTTCATCCCTGGCGTTTAAATGTGTTTCTCCTCACAGAGTGTGGCCATATTTATTCAGACCTGCTACCGTTTTGTAATATCTGTGGAGCATGAGTTCCGCACCCAAATGGTGAGTTTATTTAGTGGAGAATTCTGAACAGTCAAGGTCGTCTTCACACGGCTGTCTGAATTCCCTGGTTGCAGATTCCTGAGTGCTAGTTACACGAGTAGCAAAGTGCTGGCATGTATCAGGCCTGCCTAATAAAAGCTCCATTGATTGGCCCCTCGGCAGGCCGCTCTGCAGGATTAGCTAAAAGATCCCTCTGTGTCTCAATGTGCACATTGTCTTCAAATTTTGCTCAAAGGCAGGCACTGAGTCCCCACTGGAAAAGCTGTTTACTCCAAACTCAATGGTCCTGGACCCCTTCTCCATTGGGAAGCACTTCAAATATTGACGACTACATCATAAATGCATTAACTGTGGAAGGGCACTTTTTTTTGTCAGATGGTTCACCGGTCAGGTATACATCACCAAGGCAAGGCAAGGCAAGGCAAGTTTATTTATATAGCACATTTCATACACAGTGGCAATTCAAAGTGCTTTACATAAGCAGGAATAAAAGAAACAATTATAAGAGAAATAAAAACAAACATAAAAATGGTAAGAATAAAAATAAAATAAAATAAAAGCTGATAAAATGTGTTATAAAAGAATTAAAAAGAAGAGAAAAACATAGTAGTTCGATCTGTCGGACGTAGCACAGTGCTCATTCAGTAAAGGCACAGCTAAACAGATGTGTTTTCAGTCTTGATTTGAATGTGCCTAATGTTGGAGCACATCTGATCATTTCTGGAAGCTGATTCCAGCAACGAGGGGCGTAGTAGCTGAAAGCCGATTCACCCTGCTTTGACTGAACTCTTGGGATTTCTAATCTATTTGATCCTAAAGATCTGAGTGATCTGTTAGGTTTGTATTCAGTGAGCATATCTATAATGTATTGAGGTCCTAGGCCATTTAGTGATTTATAGACCAGTAATAATACTTTAAAATCTATTCTAAATGTGACTGGGAGCCAGTGTAAAGACCTGAGGACAGGTGTGATGTGCTCTGATTTCCTGGTTCTGGTCAGAATTCTGGCCGCAGCGTTCTGGATGAGCTGCAACTGTCTGACTGTCTTTTTGGGAAGGCCAGTGAGGAGGCCATTACAGTAATCCACCCTGCTGCTGATAAAAGCATGAACAAGTTTCTCTAAGTCTTCACTGGAAACAAAGCATCTAATTCTTGCAATGTTTTTGAGATGATAGTATGCTGATTTACTAACTGCTTTGATATGACTATTGAAACTCAGATCTGACTCCAGAGTCACACCAAGATTCTTGACCTTATGTTTTGTTGTTTGACCCTTAGAGCCAAGGTACGCATTCACCTTGAGAACCTCATCTCTGTTCCCAAACGCAATGACTTCAGTTTTCTCTTTGTTTAACTGAAGAAAGTTTTGGCACATCCAATTGTTAATTTCATCAATGCATTGGCAGAGGGTGTCAATGGGGCTGTAGTCATTAGGCAGTAAGGCTAGGTAGATTTGAGTGTCATCAGCATAGCTGTGGTAGGAGATTTGGTTCTTTCTCATTATTTGGCTCAGAGGGAGCATATAAAGGTTGAACAGGAGTGGTGCCAGAATCGAGCCTTGTGGGACTCCACATGTCATGGGTGTCCACCCTGATCTATGGTCACCTATACTGACATAGTAACCTCTTCCTTCAAGGTAAGATCTGAACCATTTGAGGACCGTCCCAGACAGCCCAACCCAGTTTTCCAGCCTATCCAGAAGTATGCTGTGATCGACAGTGTCAAATGCAGCACTGAGATCGAGCAGTACCAGCACTGTTAGTTTGCCTGAATCTGTATTTAGGCGGATATCATTGATTATCTTTATAAGGGCGCTCTCTGTACTGTGATGTGGTCTGAAACCAGATTGAAAATTGTCCAAACACCCCTTGTAGTTTAGGAACTTGTTAACCTGGTTAAAAACAACTTTTTCAATGATTTTGCCAATGAAAGGGAGATTTGAGATGGGCCTGTAATTGCTCAATATGGTGTTATCCAGGTTGCTCTTCTTCAAGAGGGGTTTAACAACTGCAGTTTTAAGTGAGTTAGGAAAAATCCCCGAGAGAAGTGAAGCATTTACCACTTTTAGAAGATCCATTTCTAAGCAGGTCAACACCGTTTTAAAGAATGATGTGGGGAGCGTGTCGAGACTGCAGGTTGATGTTTTCATAATTTGCACGATCTCTTCTAAGATTTTGCCATTAATTGCCATGAAATCGGACATAATGTCTGATTTCTTAAGTTGTGGTTGAGCTAGTCTGACGTCGACACAATTTGGCTGATTGGATGAGCTGATTGCCTTTCTGATATTATTGATCTTGTCAGTAAAGAAATGAGCAAACTCATTACATTTGCTTTCAGAGAGTAGCTCACTGGGAATCCGACTGGGGGGGTTTGTGAGTTTCTCTATCGTTGCAAAGAGTTTACGAGCATTGTTTACGTTGCTGTTTATAAGGCTTGAAAAGAAAGTCTGCCTAGCAGTTTTTAGTTCCATATTAAAAGCACGAAGACTGTCTTTATAGATATTATAATGGACTACTAGTTTCGTCTTTCTCCACATACGCTCAGCTTTTCTGCACTGTCTTTTCATTATTTTAATTCTTGGGGACCTAGTCCAAGATCCCCTTTGGCTGCTAGTTATCTTCTTGGCTTTAACAGGAGCAATGTCATCTATGACATTCTTAACTTTAGAGTTAAACAAATCAAGAAGAGAATCAACAGAGTCTGCAGATATACTTGGTGCTAGCGATATGGCCTTCATAAACTGCTCATTAGTGTTCTCATTTATGCATCTCTTTCTGACAGAGACAGATCTGTCTTTAATAGCTGGAGTGATCAATATATCAAAGAAAATACAGAAATGATCAGATAGTGCAACATCCTTAACAACAGTTAACAGTATGAAATGTGTAAACCCTTAGTTATAAGTAGATCAAGAGTGTGTCCACGATTGTGTGTGGGTCCTTGAACATGCTGAGTCAGATCAAAAGTATTCAAAACAGTCATCAGTTCTTTTACAGCATTGATTTCTGGATTATCAATGTGAATATTAAAATCCCCAGCAATGGTAAAATAGTCAAATTCAGAGGTTACTATTGATAACAGCTCTGTAAAATCATCAATAAAAGCTGGAGAATATTTTGGAGGTCTGTAGATAATGATCAGTAAGATACGTGGAGCACCTTTTAGTGCTATACTCAGATATTCAAAAGACAAAAAGTCACCAATTGACACTTGTTTACACTCATAGACATCTTTAAACAGGGCAGCAATGCCTCCACCTCTCCTATTGGCTCTGCAAACACTCAAAAAGTCAAAGTTTAAAGGAGCTGTTTCATTCAGAACTGCTGCGCTACAGCTGTCATCTAGCCAAGTTTCATTTAAAAGCATAAAATCAAGGCAATTTGAGCTGATAAAATCATTAACTAAAAGTGACTTATTGTTGAGTGATCGGATGTTTAAAAGTGCTAACTTAACAGTTTTAGCTGTTTCTGCTACAGTAGTCTCAGATTTATATTTAATAGACACAAGATTTGAGTGATTTGCTATACGGCCTGAAAAAGTCTTCGGTTTTCTGTCACGTAATACAACACCTATATGCGTAGAGAAAGCTACAGGCACACTGGGTTCCTGCTTGTTCTGTAAACATCTGATAAAGACACTGTTATCTAAGCAGGCACCCGAGACACATCATGGAGAGCAGTTTTGTTCACCAGCTGAGGATGGTGCGTTGTTGTTTGGGCCCTGGCGGTGGGGCAAATGTCGGAGGGCTCTTCCAGGTGGGCTCAGAGGTGGTTGTGGAGCAGGCCGCTTTTTGGTTGGTAACTGGGGGCTTGCGGCGATGGAGTGTGAAAGTTTAGTTCCAGCATGCACCAGTTCCTCCATCTTTTTTGAGAAACCCAAGAGAGGCGAGCAAGGTGATAATGGGAACGTGTCTGGTGACAGAGGCTGTGGCTCTGGAGATTCTGGGTGCTGAAATATGTTTTCCTGGGTGTTTTCCTGAGGATCAGTTTTTAGTGACGAGACATGATGCTGTTCTGATGCGTCACAGTCTGTCTGTGTTGAGCAGAGGGCCAGCGATAGTGTCTCTATCAACAGTGGGTGTTTTGGCTGCGTGGCGTTATCACTGTCCTTGGGTGATGCGTCAGCCCCAAGTCCACTCGGGAGCTGATTTGAGGTCCTGTGGTCATCTGGACATTTGCTAGGTGTGTATGTGCCATTTGGATTGAGGTCAGTGGCACATACAGCTGATGGATGATGGAGGGAGAAGAAGATATTGTCCTTTAGCACCTTTGCACCAAGTTTGTTTGGGTGAAGGCCGTCTGATGTCAACAGTTGTCTTTGGTTCCAGAAGAGATTGAAGTTGTCAATAAAATTCAGTCCTTTCCTGTTACATGCTTTCTGCAGCCATACATTTAGACCAAGCAGCCGTGAAAACATATTTGTCCCTCTTGCAGGAAGTGGTCCACTGATGAACGGCTGAATTTTCACTCTTTCAACTGTTTCCAAGAGCTCACAGAAATCTCTCTTGAGCAGTTCTGACTGTTCCTTCCGAATATCATTCTTCCCCACATGGATGATAATCCGTTTTGCAGTCTTGTGCTTCATCAGAATTTCCTTAAGTTCTTTGTTTACATCAGAAACTGTTGCATGAGGGAAGCAGTATGTCATTGTAGATTTGCTCCTAAAATTCCTGATTATTGAATCTCCTACAACTAGTGTTCTTATCTCAGGTGCGATCGGAGCAGAATGCCGCTGTCTAGTCGGCCTTGAGCCTCTGTTCCATGCAGAGTTAGCTGCTGAGTCATGCGATCTCTGTCTGACTGCATTTGGGGATTCTTCACCCATATTACTCAATACTTCATATCTGTTCTCAAGCTGTATTTGAGTCCGAGCTGTATTTGGGGTAGAGGACGCTAATGCGGCAGCGTATGATCTGACCCCACGAGTACCCTTTGGTCTCGCACCTTGTTTATGCCAATGCTCATTTTCCACAGTTTTAATCTGTTTTTCAGTGCTCGAAATAGTGGTAGGAATAGATTTATGGGACTCACCGGCTATTTGCTGTGAGCGTCCACAATGACGCTGCAGTTCTGGTTGGATCGCAAGTAACTTTGTTTCAAGAACTGCAATCTTTTGTAGAAGTTTGTGGCAGTTTGTACAGCAGTGAGAATCTGAATTAATCCGATCCAGAGGCATTTTCACAGCCGTGTTTTCCCGTCTCAGGAATGTGAGCAGCTGATAGTTGGTAGCGGGAGGATTGTTTAGACGATAATTCCCCTCTTGTTAGTAAAGCTATATTCCAGAAAGTTTGTAGAATCGATGCTGATCTTCAAGCTGTGTTGTTTGAGCACTGTGCTGATAGGCTCAAGTTAAAATTAGGGTTTAAGATATAAAAGCAAGTGAGCAGAGAGCGGAGCAGTAGGCAAAGACGTCCGAACAGTAGCGAAGCAGGAAGCAGGAAAAAGCACCACTAAAATATCAAGTTGAAAATCATCATAGCTTGTGTAGAATAGACCCAGCTCCCAAACCAACTTTGAGAATAGCGGCCTACCACTATATATTTAAGTGGTGGTATATATATATATATATATATATATATATATATATTGCATTAAAAATATGTTAATTGTAATTTATTTGTAATATTAGCAAGAAAAATTAAGGAAATTAACTTATTTTAAGAAATTAAGTTATTATTTTAACAGATATATTGTCTAGTTATTTTGACAACTTCAAGTTAACAACTTAGAATTTGAGAAAAAAATTTATTAAAATCTTCTATCATTTACTTAGCTTTTACTTATACCTAAATTTTATGAGTTTTTTCTTCTGCTAAACACAAGATAAAATATTCTGAAGAAAGCTTGGAACATGTAACCATGTAATTTATTTATTTAGTTAGTTAGCTAGCTAGCTAGCTAGCTAGTTAGTTAGTTAGTTAGTTAGTTAGCTAGCTAGTTAGTTAGTTAGTTAGTTAGTTAGTTAATTATTTATTTAGTATTGAACCAGTTCAAAACAGTTCTACTCAAGTTATCAGAGCCAAATGTTTGCTGGTCTCACAAGTACACCAGTCATATCTTTAGAGCATATATATATATGCTCTAAATTTTTGCCGGAATCCGAAAACCGAAAACTTCATTTTACTGGTCCCCCTCCTCAACCACCCTCATCCCCCATCCACTGTTCACTTTCTTCCGCGACTCCCCAACCCTCTTCACTTTCGTCCGTCACACCCCTCTGCCATCCACTGCACCAGTACTTTTATTGTATATATATATATATATATATATATATATATATATATATATATATATATATATATATATATATATATATATACCACCACTTAAATATATAGTGGTAGGCCGCTATTCTTAAAGTTGGTTTGGGAGCTGGGTCTATTCTACACAAGCTATGATGATTTTCACCTTGATATTTTAGTGGTGATGTATACCTGACCGGTGAACCATCTGACAAAAAAAAGTGCCCTTCTGAATCAAATCAGCAGGATGCCCTTCTGGGTCTTTCACATACCTCGAAGACACTACTCACTACGCTACACCTGTAGTCTAGTTATTGTTTCCTGTAATTTTGGGTGACTTTAACTGCAGTTCAGCAGTTTCACATTCACTCACGAACATTTAATTCATGCCCTGTGACATACTGGGGTATTGGATGCAAATAAGGAGTAAGGACTGGTAAGAGTGTTACGGAATTTATCAACGCACGTCAAATAGAAAGAAAATACAGTCCGTGATTAAATTTTTGATTTTAAACGAAATGTAAAAAACAAGGAAACGGACGTTTTTCCTTTTTTTATTTGTCCACAAAAAATTAAATAACTGATTTTGGCTCGATTTTCGTTTTTTTTTTTTTGGTTCAAGGTAGGAAAACAGATAAATGATTTTAAAATTCATTATCCACATGTAGGCGGTTCTGAAACGCCCATTTCCTCTAATTGGTCAACCAAATCTGAGCTTGTGACGTCGCCCTCAAAATAATAGTCCTGTAGTCCTCTGCTGATCAGCACCCAGGCATATATTTTTTACAATTTATCATTAAAATACTGTTATAGTTCACCACCAAATTTGCTGCTATGCACCCGATGCTGGGCAAAATATTTGCGAGCAGCACCTGGTTTGCACAACTGTTTCCAAGATAGGCCCATATAATAATAATAATAATAATAATAATAATAATAAATAATAATAATAATAATTATTATTATTATTATAGTGTTTTTTATTGTTTAGTTTTTATTTTTAGATTAAGGTCCCATAATGCAATCCACAACCATAAATAAATGGCAAACACAAAATACAGAAACTTCTAAAATATTTTTATGGTGTAGCCTTGCCAGGAAGTTATAAGTGTGCAATACACAGGCTTGGCCCTATAGTCGGTGTTACATGACCTTTTATATAAATAAAATCAATTTAGTTCAGCTGGAGATCTTACTACATGCAGCTGCAGGAGTGAGGAGAATGATGTGAAATGACTGGTGTCGGATCCAACAGCCCAAGAGAACGATGATCTTTAATTTTTTTGTTTAAATTAACTGTTTAATATATACATAATAAACTAATAACGTATTGTATCATTTGAACCACATACTAGAACGTATGCTTGATATTCATTGCGTATGCATAAATTAGCAGTATAATTAGACATTTGTCACTTAATAACGACACTGCCAAACTTCTTGCTGCTATGCTCCTGATGCTGAGCAAAATATAGCCATTTCTGAGCAGCACCCAGTTTGCATTATTGTTTCCGAGTTAGGCCTAGCTTTATAATAATAATCAGGCTTACTTGATTATTTTCACATATTATCGTGTTTTCATTAAAACTAGACCTATTTAACAACATAAAGGTCTATATCAAAGTTCCTTTATTCTATAGTCTTTGCCTCTCTCTCTCTCTCTTTTCCTTTCTCTTTATATGTGCGTGTATAGAGAGAGACAGAGCAAGAGAAAGAGAGATGGATGGATAGACGGACGGACGGACGGATGCGTACATGTTGTAAGGACAAAAACTTAAATTCAGCCAACTATTAATGAAATACTTCACTTGGCCATATGGCTGATTTCCGAACACTGCCTTTGTGTTTTATTTGAACATTACAAAATTAATTTGTCAAAATGTATTTTTACTATTCTTTCTGGCTTTTTTCAATAATAAAAAAATCTATTTCAAAACAACAATTTAAAAATATATATTACTTACGCTACATTAATAATAGACTTACTGTAGAGCTCAGCAGTTTACTCTGTGAATTGCCAAGAGTAACATAGCCTATATGGGAGTATTTAAAAAAAAATGTTATTTAATCTGGTGGGTCAGGTGGATAGGATCAGTCATTGGTTATGATATTTAATTAACATAAGATGTTTAATTGTTTTGTATCTACACTCTGGCATATGTTTTTGCTTATGACTATATAATTCTGTATACATTTGTTTTGTTAATTAAAAAAAAATACAACTAGTTTATGATTTCTCTCATCCTTTAAACCAAGTTCATTTTTCAAGGTAACCTGGGAATACCTTCAGTGCTGCGAAGAGTTTGTAAGGCTGTCCTGGCTCATTTAAATCACGTAATTAAATAGAAACTGACAGGTGCAATGGATGAATTTGACATTAATAGCCAATACAGTTTAATATAGGCTACTC
Source organism: Danio aesculapii (assembly GCF_903798145.1). Classification (NCBI taxonomy): domain Eukaryota; kingdom Metazoa; phylum Chordata; class Actinopteri; order Cypriniformes; family Danionidae; genus Danio; species Danio aesculapii. The sequence goes on along the minus strand of NC_079448.1, from coordinate 20,812,357 downwards.
TGAAACTGTGAATATTTCATTTTAGTTTTATTTATATTATTATTTTATTTAACAAAGCATTTTGTGTTTGGGCACTGAAGCCAGGCCTATAGCGGACCTCAAATGTTATTGTTGTTTTGTAGTTAACTAACCAACAAAAAATACATAAAAATTAAGATATCTTAATTATACAAATTATACCAAACGAAATTCGTTCCAAAAAGGTAATCTTTCCAACAACAAAAGCCTATATAAAATGTATATTTTTGTTTGTGTTGGTCTGCTATACAACTGTGCTGGTGGTTGAATTGTTTCGCTTATCAGGATTTAATTATACGCCTATGCTCACTGCAATTTCTGTATTATAAACATTTGTCATATATTTACATTATAAAGTCATTATTTTACAGATTATATCTGGAGCATCTGCCTTTTCCTCAGTGCTGATCACAATTGTGCAAACCAGGTGCTGCGCTCAACATCAGGTGCATAGCAGCAAATTTGGCTGCGAACTATAACATTATTTTAATGATAAATGTCTAATAATACTGCTTATATATATATATATATATATATATATATATATATATATATATATATATATATATATATATATATATATAAAATCAAATAATAATAATTAAATGCCTGAGTGCTGATCCGCAAAGGACTACAGGATTATTATTTTGAGGGCGACGTCACAAGATCAGATTTGGTTGACCAATCAGAGGAAATGGGCATATCAGAACCGCCTACATGTGGATAATGAATTTTAAAGTCATTTATCCGTTTTCCAACCCTAAAAATAAAAAAAAAATAAAATAAAAATCGAGCCAAAATCAGTTATTAAATTTTTTTTTTGTGGACAAATACAAAAGGAAAAACGTTCGTTTCCTCAGTTTTTAAAATTTCGTTTAAAATCAAAAATCGAATTAACGCAACATACACAGACCAAAAACGTCCACATTTTGCATTATGACTTTAGTCAGATTAAGGTAATCAAAAATCACTGTTTCGAGCTTATGTAAGCCTACAGTTCATGTTTAACTGAATAAACATTTAGTAAACACAAGTACATCTTATTGAACATAATTAGTTTTTATCACCAACTTTCATAGTCAAACAGTTTCTCAAGCAGTTTGTGATGCATTTTGGAAAAAGGAGATGAGCCCTGGTCTAATGCGCCACCTGGCTTGAGAAACCCATTCTCAAAGACTTACTTTTAGTTATTATTTGTGTCGCATACCTATGTGTGAATGCCTTCGGCAGAATTCAAATAAGCCATTTTAATCTAGATTAATTCCAAGATTACAGTGAGATTAATCTAGATTAAAAAATTTATCTATACCAACCTATTATATATATATCAGAATCAGAATCAGAAAGAGAATCAGAAAGAGCTTTATTGCCAGGTATATTCACACATACGAGGAATTTGTTTTCGTGACAGAGCTTCTACAGTGCAACAGGATAACAGAGACAGGACAAAAAACAGATAATAAATATATTTTTAAAAAATACAAGTAAGTAGTCAATGCAATATACAAATTGACAAGTCTATGTACGTGTTTATTACTATACATTTACATTTACATTTAGTCATTTAGCAGACACTTTTATCCAAAGCGACTTACAAATGAGGACAAGGAAGCAATTTACACAACTATAAGAGCAGCAGTGAACAAGTGCTATAGACAAAGTTTCAGGTGTGTAAAGTCTAAGAAGCTAAGCATTAGTAATTTTTTTTTTTTTTTTTTTGAGAGAGAGAGAGAGAGAGAGAGTATAGTTAGTGGTATAGCCAGAGAGGCAGTTGCAGATTAGGAAGGAAAGTGGAGACTAAACAGTTGCGTTTTTAGTCGTTTCTTGAAGACAGCAAGTGACTCTGCTGTTCTGATGTAGTTAGGGAGTTCATTCCACCAACTGGGCAGATTGAATGTGAGAGTTCGGGAAAGTGATTTCTTCCCTCTTCGGGATGGAACAACGAGGCGACGTTCATTCACAGAACGCAAGTTTCTGGAGGGCACATACATCTGCAGAAGTGAAAGCAGACACGAAGGAGCAAAGCCAGAGGTCGCTTTGTAAGCAAACATCAGAGCTTTGAATTTGATGCGAGCAGCAACTGGCAGCCAGTGCAAACGGGTGAGTTGCGGAGTACAACGTTATACAGATCTGGTTTGAACTAATGCGCATTTTTTCCTGCACTGCCATGCAAATCGTCATGCATGGCCACGCAAGCTCCTGCAGTGGCTTTTTCCAGATTTTTTTAAACATTGCTGCACTGCATACAGTGACCACCAGGTGGTGCATGGAACAACATTCTGGGGTGCATTTCCCAAGCTCTTTGACCAACCATGGTCGCAGTTCCGTTGTTACATGGTTCGTCAATTTGCTTTGTCCCGAAACCATATTTAAATTAATTAATTAATTAATTAATTAAAATAAAAAAGAAATTCGCGAACACCAGGCTCGGCGCCATTTTAAATACTAAAGGGAGCACTAGACCTGGTGACTAATTTGGTCTCTTTTGTTCCTTTCATTTACGCTATTTATTCACATTTATTATTACTTTACATTACTGCCTAAGTTGCTAACCTAAGGCAATAATATACGTTTTAATTGTAATAATAATATGCACAGTTTCGCTATTACTGATTTTATTAATGATGGTAATGCAACGATAGCGCTTATTAATGCAGACGGATCATGGGTTTAGTGGTTTAAAACATGTTATTCTTATTTATTTCTGTTTTATTTCAAATAACTGGCCTATGAATGTTTAAAGTTTTAGGTAAAGACGTCAAATTATGCCCACATGCAAGCTGACCCACGATCAGACTATTCGTTTACCGGTAAATAAATAATGAAATCAGCTTAACCGACTCATCACGCTTCACGCAGTATAACCTAAATTACATATTTTTTTAAAGATTGTCATTCAGCCTACCTGCAGCGCACGTGAGATTTCTCGGTTGATCCACCGTAAATCCACTTAAGCACTGCCCACCCAGCAAAAAGTCGTCGAAAAGACGACATTGTCAGACGTCCAAACAACGTGGAAAACAGGTGGAAAAGTGAAAGGTGAAAAGACGTCTTTTTCATGTTGTCGAAAAGACGTAATTGTAAGACGTCCAAACAACGTGGAAAACAGGTGGAAAAGTGAAAGGTGAAAACATGTCTTTTTCATGTCGTTGAAAAGACGTTATTGTCAGACGTCCAAACAACGTGGAAATCAGGTGGAAAAGTGAAAGATGAAAAGACGTCTTTTTCATGTCGTCGAAAATACGTCAATTTTAAGTCGAAATTTGGTTCTGAGAAAGACCTTTATAAACGTTTTAGAACATTTTTACATAATTCATAAATTAAACATTTTGTTAAAAAATATTATTTATTAGGCTAATGTTTGCTCTCAAAATAGTACAGCAGACAAAAGTAATGACAAAACATGCATTGGTCAAATTAACATTAACACAACAACAACAACAACAAAGCATCAGATTAGTGTTTTCAGCTCTGCGTCTGCCACCGCCAGACCGTACAGGTGGTCTCTCACGGCCCTGTAAATGATGTGGCTGTTGTGTCGCACATTTTGGCTGCAACTGCAATAACAAAGAAAAATTCAGTTTTAGTTGATATAGTGCGCATCCTTACGGTCACATCTGTTTTCTGATGTGTTATTTTAAGAAAGTCTTGTTTTTAAATTAACCTGACATTCCAATAATAAATGCTATTTTGACTGCATGACACACGTTTTTGTATAAGGACACATTACAGTTGATTTAACCATACTTTTTAATGTATTATTTATTTTTAAGAAGTGGACAGAGATGGCGAAAGTACACACATCTTATTCAAGATGAAGTGATACTGATGCTTAAAACGACTCTGGTAAAAGTTGAAGTAGCCTACTGACTGCACTTTTGTAGTCAAAGTAAATAGTATGGCCTCAAACACGTAATAAAACGTTTCTATTACTACCTGTTTTTCACGCTGGTAACAAGACTCACATCATACAGTACATGGATACGTTTATACAAAGTAACATGCATTTCTAATTCTGATGTTACATAGTTGCCAATTGTCAGCTGGATAGCCAAGCATCACTCAACAACATGCTCAAAAAGTCACTCCATACCAACAGTTTTGCTGCTTTTCGATCAAGAACACCTGCCATTCGTGTTAATACGCTCTAAAAATAATAGTACATTTTAAATGTAAATTATAATAGTTTAAATGTATATATTTATTCTATAAAAAAATTTAGCATGATCTTTTTTCACATGCAATTTCCTGATCCTATGCATTATAATTTTATCTATAAATGTCCTGCAATCCGATCAATAAAACATCTTATTAACTGGTGTAAACAGTCAATCAGCCGACTCTCTGTTGTAATCATCTAATTAGCCATTTTGCCTTCATAAAAATGGGTGTGAGAAAAATCTGGGTGGAAGGAAAATATATTTTTGAGTTTTTTGCGTTACCTCAGTAAAGTTCCCTCGCAAAGATGTTTTCCACAAACACTGCATGTTCACTCAATGTTTTCACACACACAGGACACTCTTGTAAGCCTATTTATTATTGATTTTTTTTACATTAAACGCATAATAATTAAGTGTAAAAAGAACAGCCGATCACTGCGGGTGCCGCAGTGGTTGCTTTGTTTCTCTGCTGTTGGCTTGTCAGTGGCGCGGCATCGATCACTTTTGTTTTAATAAAAAATAAGATAGCCTAATTTAGTAATTTAATGTAATATATAGTTATTAATCAGTGTAATTTATAAATCTATAAATTATTTAGTGCTTTTTCGATTTAGGCATATAGCCCGAGTATCAGGCCCGGCGCTACGGGGGGCAAAGGGGGGCCTTTATATGAATGTTTACTTTTCCCCTTTTTTTGAAAACGACAGTATATGGAGCAATTAAATATTGGCGCTGACTTTCATTAGACAATTTATCTGATGCAAACATATATATAAATAAATAAAATAAGGATGCTAGCCTTCTGTAATTCAGAAGACCACAATAAGCTATTTTGGATACTTTTTAAAGGTAAACCCCAATTTCAAGTGTTTTTATTATAAAGCACTAATTTAGGAAGTATTGCAAATGTTTATTTTTTTGTTTTGTTTTGATGATTGTTTGAACTTTAAAGTTCATATTATGTAATTACTTAATTTTGTATAGCAAGCCTATTTCAAGAAAATAGAAAAATATATAATAATCAAATGTAAATTAAACGGTGTAAAATTGGATAATATTAATTAATAAATTATTAATAATAATAACAATAATAATAATAATAACAATTAAAAATGTGTGTGTGTATGTATATATATATATATATATATATATATATATATATATATATACTTTTTTTTTTTTTTTTTTTTCGTGAGGTAAAAAAAAATTAAAGGGGGGCCCTTGGATTTGGTATAGGGCCCAGGGCCCAATGTGTTCTTAATCCGGCCCTGGTTTGGGGAAACACTCGTCACTACGTCGTTCTTTTCCCAAACGATGCATCGTACCATGATAGTTCAGCCGTGAGTTACGTCGTTGTTCGGGAAACGCACCCCTGGTCAGGTGCGCCCGTAGATAGCCTTTAAAACGCGCACACGGCAGCGGAGGTGCACAACTCACACAGGAGAAAACTGGATTAAGGAATGACATGAGACAAGCCGCCTAATTCATTACATGTTTTGGTTAACTAATTCTTTAAATACAACTCTATTGAGCTCTGAAAGGGGAAAAACGCAGAAGAAACTTGCTGTTAAATTAATTAGAGGAAATACGAAACTGCCTGTCATTTTCACATTAGTTTTTCACTTATGGGATTTGTAACCTTATTAAAATGTTTAGTTCACTACATAGTCCCACAGTAGTCTACACTGTAATTAATATTTTAATTTATTATATTCATAATTATTATTAGTATTATTCAAATTAAGCTAAAATTGACAAAAAGCAGAAACCCTTTGAATGTTTGCCTTCATTTTGACATCGCTAAAGCTTTTTTTTACAGTTGTGTAAAGATTCATTATGCAGCAGCAGTCAAGTTTGGACACTTAAATTCCTTTTGCGTTAAAAAGATGATCGGCCTGCGAAGTCAAGTTTGCAGTCATAAATGAAATAGAGTGAGTAAGTGGATTTGCGGTTGTGTTGGCGGATCCACCTCTCACATGTAGCTAGGCTGAATTAGGCTTAGCACGCTATACGGTGTTACCGGTTTTAAGACGCAACACCGGTGGCATCACTTTTCAACCGTGACACCGTACCCACACTTGTTTTTTTTTACATATTTTTTTTTTGAATTAATTATTTATTTGAATTAAATGCAAAATATAATTCTAAATAATGTACTTAAGATGAGAGCCTGCACTATAATTATAATCTGAACATAGCTAATGCATCATATTTCATTTATCACGTGAGGAGAAGAGAGGAGTCAAATTTACAAAAAGAGATTGGCGGACAATTTAGTGTCAAAACGTAATGCAAAAGTGCCTGTTTGGTAATATTTTGGCTCCAAACAAAATGCAAAAAGAGAACCTGAAAACTTTAATGTGGCAATCTGCAAACTTCGCCAGACAAAGGTGGCAGCATCTGGAGGCAACACGACTAATTTATACATGCCCCTTTAACGCACCTACTTGATGTTTAACTATGGGTGGGTCGCGGGTTAAGATTAATAGCCATAAATCCGCAAGGCATACTCTCATTTTAAAAATCACCCGACCATCATCTTACAATGTTTAATAATAAATAATCTTATTTATTAATAAAACGAGTGATTTAGCAATGCCGCGCCATTAATAAGCCAACTGCAGAGAAACAAAGCAACCATCGCGGCAGTGATCACTTTTTTTGAAGTTCAGCTTCTTTTGTATCCTGTGTGTGCGCGTATGTTATCACTGAACAGAAAGTTGCTTTGTCTCTGGCAATATTTCGGCTTTTAATCGAATAAAAAATGTTAATTTAGATGAGCCAATATTACAAAATTGCAGTAAAGAAACTGTGACGTGAGGCCACACATCAAATCTGAGGTCTGGTCTCATCTCGCTCTCTTTTGCTGTCATCCAGACACTTGATACAGACGCCACACAGTCGCAAAACTGAGGCTGGTACCAGCTGACAGGTAGAATAGCTGAAGCCTTTGCGAAATCTGTTGAAATACAGCACTGAAATTGACAGGCATTAATGTCTTTGAGCCCAAAACGTCTTTCTATCTGTAAAAACGCAAGAGCCAGTGTTATGTAGAAGTTGTGTCACCTAATAATTATATTAATCCTAATAAAATGAAAACCAAAATAAACAATTCATTGCATTTTTCATTTGATAAAAAATACAAGGAAACGAAAAAAATTAAAGGGTGGCTAGTTTGTATTAATGTGTTTTAATATTAATAAAAATATGCTCAGCCTATTTAAGCTTAACGGTTACGCCGCCAATAGGCAAGCCATTCAAAACATATTAGTTTACTGTGTACTGGGTTATAATGTATATTGTACAATAAAAACTAAATGTTGCATCGCTGTCATTTAAAACATGCAATTCATAACACACCAGGGGTGCGTTTCTCAAACAACGACGTAACTCACCGCTGAACTATCATACAATGTATTGTTTGGGGAAAGAACTATGACGAATGTTTCCCAAAACGCAGTTTCTCTGTCACAGATCCATCGCTTGAACCACGTTAGTTATAACGTAAAAGGCCCATAATGATGTTCTAAACGGAGTGGAGAAACTACTTTTTTAGAGAACCCCATCATTTATTTGTGCAAATAATGTTTTTACACGCACACGCATTTAAAATAAAATCCAATATTAGTTTTGCTAAAAACACGCACTCGCTTTCCATATTAACTGAAATATATGTTAATGCCACATATAGAGCCTATGTTTCCTTTACTAATATTATTGAGAATATGACATATCCTATTCTAAAACAAATCACCAAAAGCTAACACGTATTCTATCATATATATAAATCATATTAATAATGAGGCTATTTATTATAAAATTAATTTATTATATATTAGGAAATGAGATGCGGTGAGTGAGATGCGGTCATTCCTTCAACATTCTCACGAAGACCACTTGTCATTGCTGCACCTGGGTGATTCTGACTTCGGTATTCCATTCAATGCATCTACACCCTTACCTCGTCCAACGGACATTTCGTCAATGGAGTTGACATCTCTCGGCCTAACCCACCCAGCTGACCTAACTGACCCGGTGGCAACTTCGAGGATTCACTGTGTAAATACGTCGCATCAAGATTCTCTACTTTCTCACCCGCCTCACGACCCTCGCCCCACCCTCACGACGCACAACGCTTCTGTTGATGCCAACGTTTGATTTAAGATTGCCTGAAATGCCAAGAAACTCTTCTCGTTGTCATCAAGGTGTTTGCCGGTCTCTTGTGCAGGGAGTTATCCTTCCAGATGTAAGTTTAAACCTTGTATCAGTAGAGACGGAGAGTAAACTGTACCTGGATTCAACTGGACCAGATGGGAAACCACGGGCAGATCGTTTTGCGGTGTTTTTGTTTAAAAGATTAATTCCCCTTAACCTCTACCAGAGCTGGACAGGTTGCGTAAACTTTGACGGTTCCAGGGGAAAAAATGCACTGCCAAACAACTGTTTTCTTGACATTCAACGTTAAATGAGACAGTTCAAGCCATCTTGAAATGTGTTGTAAAGCCTGAGTCAGTTGCTCACCTGCCAGGCACGTGTTACCGTAAATGACACATAGATGACTGTGTCATCCGCATATAACTGGCAGTTAACCCCTGGGCAGCAATCTGGAAAAACGTTTATGTACATTGTAAACAACAATGGGCCAAGAACGGACCCTTCATGTACTGCATTATTGTTAGAACGCACAGATGAATTTAGCCCATTGACCCTCACACATTGCTGTCTCCCACCCAAATAAGACCCAAACCACTGTAAGGCTTCTGCTGACATTTTGAACTCTGTTAATTTATTTAGTAAGATACTGTGATTAACCGTGTCAAATGCTTTCTTTAGGTCCAGGAACACTGCACCAACCACACTATCTTTATCCAGTGACCCTTATAATTTTTCAAGCAGATAACAATTTGCTATTTCTGTGGAATATTTCTTTCTAAAACCAAACTGCTGTGGATAAAGCAACTGTTTAGAGTGTTAATGCTCCATTGATTGTTCCGCAAAAAAGTTCTCCAGCATTTTATGTTATTAAAATGTAATTAAAAATAATAATACATTTACAAAAAAATATATAAATTTCCCAAGAAAAAATAGCACTTTCTGTTCAGATAAAATGGCAGCAGATCCAACACCCAAAGCCCCCCTCGCTGCACGTGCCTGCAGAACAATTTATTCATTTATTTAATTTAAAAATGGATGATTGTTATGTTTGTTTCATCCCTGGCTTTGCCACTTTCTGTACCTACACACATTCCTGAGGAATTGTTAATTCGGCCATCAGCAGCACAGCATGAAGTACAATGTTCGTGAACAGGGAAGGGTGGGGGTTGGGCTTAAGGCTCTCTGCTATGACTTGCAGCCGTTCACACTTGACCTACAAGTCCAGTTTGCACCAAACATTGTAACTACCAGATAAGGATGAAGTGATGGTTCTAAAAATCTTTGTCGATAGCTTATTACCACCATCAATGTTATTGTGTGAAATGATTTAAAAATTGCCCTATTATTTGAAATCGACGACTTTATGGTGCTTAGACTATTTGACTCAATTTCCATGCAAATAATCCACATGCAAATTCTTACAATATAGAAAGTCTATTTTGGCTATTTTAATTAAAATTTATTTGCATGGAAGTTGCAATATTTAAAATATATATAGCCTACTCTTATACAAAAAGTTACATTGCATGCTATAATAGGCCTATGTCTATCGGGCTCCTGATGTTAATGTTTCCAGACGAACTTGAATTGAATCATTGCCCGACTGTTAGTGCGCAAGACCGTGTCTACGTGGAGAATATTCAAAATCTAGTTGTGTCACAGATATGGCAATATTTGATTACAAAGTTTATTTTAGTTTATTCTAGTTAATGTGTTAGTCGATGGAATATATAGTTTAATTTGTCCACTCGCCCTTGCTTTCTTTTTCTCGACGCCAGTCACTTCAGGACAGGTTGCAAAAAGTTCATACAGAGGACCAGGATGAGAGAGAAAGCTTTATTATGAAAAGTTTTGTGTAGGCTATGCTAAACAAGCATAGAAAAAAATACTCATTGGTTGTAGGCATGCACGATGGATGGACTAATGTTATAGGCTGTTTTAGGCTATAGTTTATAACCGATTGTGTAAAATATTGAATGAAATATTTACAGCTGCAGGTCCGATTTTCTAACAAATATTATACTCCTTTAGTTAAAGCTTAGATCAATATCAAGATTTTATTCTTGTTATGCTTATTAAAATAGTTTTAATAAGCATACAAGCGCAAGTGCCGGAAATCTTTGAAAATGTTTTAATTTTAATGTTGGCTATAGTCTATTTTCAAGGTTTGAAAAGTGCTTAGATTTTGGATAAAGGGCTTGGAAATGAATTGTGTCGCTTTGATAGTTTATCTTTATAAATAGTTATTTAATTAATAAAATAAAAAAAAAAAAACATATTTATGCTCTGAATGAAATGAAAACTCTGCTGTAGCCTTTGCATTTTGAGCAGTGGGAAATGAATGAATGACAGTGGCTTTGGATTGCTTTGCCACTATGTCCTTTCGTAAGAGTGGAAGACACGTGTCTAAACCAAAGCCAAAACATCCACTAAAAGTTCATGTTTGGGGAGCAATATCCAGAGAGGGTCCAGGACCGATTGCAATATTCGAGGGAATAATGGACCGGACTTTCTTCGAAAATGAAATTATAAAAGAAACTGCTGCTCCATACATTAAGAAAAACTTCGGGGTACATCACCATTTTTTTCAGGACAATGATCCAAAACACACTGCTGCAAGCAAGGTCATTTTTTCTGAGGCTATAAACTGGATTAAAACTCCCGCTGAGTTCCCGGACATGAATCCGATTGAGATGGTGTGGCATGCTCTCAAAGATTATATTCGGAAAGTAGCAAAACCAACAACAAAGTCTGACTTAGTTGCTGCCATAAATAAATTCTGGTTTGAGGAACTTACAGCAACGGCATGCAACAATTATATAAACAGACTTTTTAAAGTTTTTCCGACTGTGGTGGAGCGTCAGGGTGGTCACACTGGAATGTAGCATATTCATTGTTTTTGTATAAATGAAAATATGCTATACATTTATTATCACTTATAAATAAATCATTTTGAGTAGAGTTTTGCTTCATTTGTTTTAGCAGAGTCACTCGGAACATGACGGTCATTGGCCGCAAAAGGACATTAATGGCTTTAACGAATCTTAAAAAAAATGTTTTGCGCTAAACTACATTCCACCTCAAGCGACTTAACAGATCAGCTTTACCACTTTTTTTTTTTTAGGTAAACAACACTATTGAACTATATAACTTTTTGAACTATATCTATTAATTATTGCCAGTCATCTAAGCTAATATATGCTTTATTGTTCTGAAAAGCGGGAAGCCGTTCGTTTAGTTGAGTAAATTATATTTGCTATTACAGGGCCGTTTGCCAGATTTAGAACTACACATAACCAGTATGTTGTAAGCGCCCTTAAAAGTACGCTAAGCGTCCTTTCAAGTGGGACCCAGAAGTCGCAAGGTTATAATTAATTTTTAATTTCTCTAATGGTTTACCAAAAGGCTGAATAATAAAAAAAAACAACAACAACGATTAGCTATTTCTAAAAATCGGTGTATATACACTGTATTACTAAAATCGGTGTATGACAGGGAAAGCTGCCCTCATATTGAACACACACTTACATACACATAGGCCTATATTATTATTTTAAAAAAGTAATAGAAAAAGGGCACTTTCTCTCCAGAAGGAAAAAGGGCTCTTAATACAATCTGTGCCCCCTTCTCTCCGCACACCTCGTTGAGAACCACCGAACTACATTAAAGAGAATCGCTTTACTTACAGTGAATAAAATACCCCTTGAGTTCGAGGTTAACTAGGCAGCCGCACACTTGACCCGTGTGAGATCAAATCAAAGTCCCTTTAAGATATTCTATAGTCTTTGGGTGAGATGAAGGGGAGACTTTTCACGTCTCCCTTACTTTTCACGCATGTGCAGTGCAAGGGGGACATCGTTTTCAGTCGTTTCAGTGTAGATGGCAAGCTTTTTTTTTTTATTTCAAATTTATCCGGACCAGTGTAAACGTAGCCTCAGTGGTTTTTAACAACGGGGAGATCGGAGGGTGTGCGACTGTTGTTTTCAAGAGCCAAATGGCCAATAAAGATTCACAAACTATCAGTAATAATAAAACTAAACTTTGTTTGATGGTCGTATACCAAGCCAGTTTCAAACCGGTGACCTATTGGTTGAGAGGCAGATGCTCTACCAAGGATGCCATTGAGCTGCGCTGGTCACTGTGCATTTGGCATAATTTGATTAACGATATGAAAACATATTAAAAGGCTTGAACTGTCATGGCTGAGAACCAGATGGAAAGGAGTCCCACACCGGCCCTGATTTTTACTGTAATATATGTATACCATATAAATATATATGAAGTAGTGTTCTAGGTTATAACGATGCGTAAAGAATGCTCCAGCTTCAATACAGTGCGTTGCAGTACACGACTGCCCCCTACTGTTCATGTCGTTGTTTGCTAGACCGTCTTTCCGTGCTTTTGCACCATATGTCGTGGCCATGCAAGATCACTTTGTTTCATTTGCACGTTAGTTCATGCCAGATCTGTATGTGCAGCTGTTATGTGCAAATTGGCATGTAAAGTGTGTTGTTAAATAAGTGTATATGTGTATAAAAGTGTGTAGCAAGTAGTGATGTTGGTTCCACAATAATTATCATCAAGTGTTCATGAGATGGATTGCCTGAGGGAAGAAACTGTTTCTGTGTCGGGCTGTTCTGGTGCGCAGTGCTCTGTAGCGTCGACCAGAAGGTAACTGTTCAAAGAGGCAGTGTGCTGGGTGTGAGGGGTCCAGAAGGATTTTGGCAGCCCTTCTGCTCGCTCTGGATAAGTACAGTTCTTGGGGAGTAGGAAGGGTTGTACCAGTGATTCGCTCAGCAGTCCGAACTATTCAGCGTAGTTTTTGGAGATCGTATTTAGTAGCTGAGCTAAACCAGACAGTTATTGATGTGCAGATGACTTATTCAATGATGGAGGTGTAGAACTGTTTCAGCAGCTCCTTTGGGAGGTTGAACATCCTCAGCTGACGAAGAAAGTACAGCCTCTGTTGAGCTTTTGACAATGATAGTGTTAAACGCCGAGCTGAAGTCAACAAACAAGATCCTCACATAGGTCCCTGGTCTGTCTAGTTGTTGCAGAACATAATGCAGTCCCATATTTACTGCATCATCCACAGGCCTGTTTGCTCTGTACGCAAACTGAAGGGAGTCCAGTGAGGGTTCAGTGATGTCCTTCAGGTGGGCCAGCACCAGTTTTTCAAAAGACTTCATGACCACAGATGTTAGTGCCACCGGTCTGTAGTCATTTAGTCCTGTAAGTTTGGGTTTCTTTGGGATGAGGATGATGGTAGAGTGTTTGAGGCAGGAGGGCACTTCACAAAGCTCCAGTGATCTGTTGAAGATCAGGGTGAAGATGGGGGCCAGTTGGTCAGCACAGGATTTTAAACAGGCTGGTGTTATAAAATCTGAGCCTGATGCTTTTTTCCTCTTCTGTTTCCGGAAGACCTGGCGCACCTCATCTTCACTCAACTGAAGTGCAGGTATGGGGGAGACGAGGGGTGGTGGAGGTGTTATTGGTGGCGTGAATAGCAGTTCAGAGTGAGTGTGGGGGGTTTTCTCAAACCGGCAGTAAAACTCATTCAGGTTGTTTGCAAGTTGTTCATTGTCTACAGTGCTGGGGGATGGTGTCTTGTAGTTTGTGATGTTTTTCAAACTTTTCCACATGGATGCTGAGTCGCTGGAAGAGAACTGACTCTTTAGTTACTCAGAATAGTTCCTTTTTGCGACTCTGATCTCCTTTTCCAGTGTGTATTTGGCCTGCTTATACAAGGCCCTCTCTCCATTCCTGTAAGCAATCTTCTTGGCCTGGCGTAGCTGACTGAGTTTTACAGTGAACCATGGTTTGTCATTGTTGTATGTGAGTTGAGTCCTGGTAGGAATGCACACATCTTCACAGAAACTGATATAAGATGTTACAGTCTCTGTGAGCTCATCCAGATCGTTTTCAGCAGCTTCAAAAACACTCCAGTTAGTGAGGTCGAAACAGGCTTGTAGATCCCGCTCTGTTTCGTTAGTCCATCTTTTCACAGATTTTTAATACAGGTTTGGCTGTTTTCAGTTTCTGCCTGTAGGTTGGAATGAGATGAATCAAACAATGGTCAGAGTGTCCCAAAGCTGCTCGTTGGACGGAGCGGTATGCATCCTTTATTGTGGTGTAGCAGTGATCCAAAATGTTACGGTCTCTTGTGGCACATGTAACATGCTGTCTAAATTTTGGCAGTTCACGGGATAGTTTTGCTTTGTTAAAATCCCAGAGAATGATTAAAACAGAGTCCGGGTGTTGTTGCTCTATCACCGTGATCTGATCAGCTAGTTTCTGTATCGCCAGGCTCGCGTGCGCGAGCAGAGGAATGTAATCACTGACAAGGATGAACGAGCAGAACTCAGTTGATTCTTCGTCGCGATCCGCTCTGAACAGCTGGTAGGTGAATCGCGTTGTCCGGTATGGTGTCGTTCAGCCAGGTTTCCGTGAAACATAGAGCAGCTGAACGCAGAAAATCCCTGTTTGTCTGAGAGAGCAGAATGAGTTCGTCTATTTTGTTGGGTAGAGAGCGGAGATTTGCCAGATGGATGCTAGGCAACGCGGTCCGAAATCCGTGCTGTCTGAGTTTCACAAGCGCGCCTGCACGCTTTCCTCGTCTGCGCGCTTGAAAGCGTTTGAGTAGCACTGGGGCTCCGCCGACAACAATGTCCAACAAAACATCAGATAAATCCAGGTATGGAAAAATATTTGGTGGTGTATGTGCCCGAATGTCCAGCAATTTGTCTCTGGTGAAAGTAATTGTAGCAATGTTACTCAAGACAGGACAAACTAACAAAAACACAAACACTACTGCAGAGCATGACACGGAGGCGGCCATCGTCATCAGCGCCATCTTGGGATCTCTATATAGTATATCTCTCTCTATATATATATATAGTTGAAGTCAGAATTATTTGACCTCCCGAATTATTAGCCCCCTTGTTTATTTTTATTATGCAATTTCTGTTTAAAGCAGAGACTATTTTAACCCATTTCTAAACATAATACTTTTACTAACTCATTTCTAATAACTGGTTTCTTTTATCTTTTCCATGATGACAGTAAATAATATTTCATTAGAAATGCAAACGACCTGAATGAGTTTTACTGCCGGTTTGAGGAAACCCCCCACACCCACTCTGAACTGCTCTTCACGCCACCATTAACACCACCATCCCCCGCCTCCCTCATACCTGCCCTACAGTTCAGTGAAGAGGAGGTGTGCCAGGTCTTCCGGAAACAGAAGAGGAAAAAAGCACCAGGCCCAGATTTTATAACACCAGCCTGTTTAAAATCCTGTGCTGACCAACTGGCCCCCATCTTCACCCTGATCTTCAACAGATCACTGGAGCTGTGTGAAGTGCCCTCCTGCCTCAAACGCTCCACCATCATCCCCATCCCAAAGAAACCCAAACTTACAGGACTAAATGACTACAGACCGGTGGCACTAACATCTGTGGTCATGAAGTCCTTTGAAAAACTGATGCTGGCCCACCTGAAGGACATCACTGAACCCTCACTGGACTCTCTTCAGTTTGCCTACAGAGCAAACAGGTCTGTGGATGATGCGGTTAATATGGGACTGCATTATGCTCTGCAACACCTAGACAGACCAGGGACCTATGTGAGGATGTTGTTTGTTGACTTCAGCTCGGCGTTTAACACTATCATCCCAAAACTTCTCCTGCCCAAATTAACTCAGCTCTCTGTGCCCACCTCTGTCTGTCATTGGATCAACAGCTTCCTAACGGACAGGCAGCAGCTGGTGAAGCTGGGAAAATTCTCATCTAGCATCCGCACAATCAGCACTGGCGCCCCCCAGGGGTGTGTCCTCTCCCCACTGCTCTTCTCCCTGTACACGAATGACTGCACATCAAAAGACTCCTCTGTGAAGCTCTTGAAGTTTGCAGACGACACCACACTTATCGGCCTCATTCAGGACGGTGACGAGTCTGCCTACAGACAGGAGGTTAAGGAGTTGGCTGTCTGGTGCAGTAACAACAACCTGGAGCTCAACACGCTCAAAACAGTGGAGATGATAGTGGACTTCAGGAGAAACCCCCCTGCTCTCCCCCCACTGAGCATCATGGACAGCATTGTGGCAGCAGTGGAGTCATTCAAGTTCCTGGGCACCACCATCTCTAAGGACCTGAAGTGGGACACTCACATTGACTCCATTGTCAAAAAAGCTCAACAGAGGATGTACTTTCTTCGTCAGCTGAGGAAGTTTAACCTCCCAAAGGAGCTGCTGAAACAGTTCTACACCTCCATCATTGAATCAGTCATCTGCACATCAATAACTGTCTGGTTTAGCTCAGCTACTAAATACGACCTCCAAAGACTACGTCGAATAGTTCGGACTGCTGAGCGAATCACTGGTACAACCCTTCCTACTCCCCAAGAACTGTACTTATCCAGAGCGAGCAGAAGGGCTGCCAAAATCACTCTGGACCCCTCACACCCAGCACACTGCCTCTTTGAACTTTTACCTTCTGGTCGACGCTACAGAGCACTGCGCACCAGAACAGCCCGACAGAGAAACAGTTTCTTCCCTCAGGCAATCCATCTCATGAACACTTGATGATAATAATTGCGGAACCAACATCACTACTGCTATACACTTTATACACATATACACTTATTTAACAACACACTTTACATGCCAATTTGCACATAACAGCTGCACATATAACGTTGTATATAGTAATAAACATGTACATACACTTGTCAATCTGTATATTTGCACTCACTACTTACTTCTATTTTTAAAAAAATATATTTATTATCTGTTTTTTGTCCTGTCTCTGTAATCCTGTTGCACTGTAGAAGCTCTGTCATGAAAACAAATTCCTCGTATGTGTGAACATACCTGGCAATAAAGCTCTTTCTGATTCTGATTCTGATTCTGATTCTGATTAGATATTTTTCAGGACACTTCTATTCAGCTTAAAGTAACTTTTAAAATCTTAACTAGGTTAATTAGGTTAACTAGGCATTTTAGGATAAATAGGCAAGCTATTCTATGACGATGGTTTGTTCTGTAGACTATAAAAAAAAAA
The DNA here is from genome assembly GCF_903798145.1 of Danio aesculapii. Taxonomy (NCBI): domain Eukaryota; kingdom Metazoa; phylum Chordata; class Actinopteri; order Cypriniformes; family Danionidae; genus Danio; species Danio aesculapii. The sequence continues at coordinate 20,794,965 of NC_079448.1, read as the reverse complement.
AATCAACAAATAAATAAATATATATATATATATATATATATATATATATATATATATATATATATATATATATATATATATATATTTATTTATTTAATTATATATATAGATATATATTTATATATATAGATATTTATTTATATATATATATTAGGGCTGGGCCGTTATCGCCGTTAATGGCTGCGTTAACGCGAGACTCTTATCGCGCGATAAAAAAAATATCGCCGTTAATCTATTCTCAAAGTTGGGTTGGGAGCTAGGTCTATTACATTAGCGCGGATGTATACCTGACCGGTGAGCCGTCTGACAAACAAAGTGCCCTTCGGAATCAAAACCAGCAGGATGCCTGATTTTAGCTGCAGAATCGGCAGTTTCATTTTAACTCATGAATGTTTCAGTCATGCTGTCGAGACAAACTGGGGTATTAGACGCAAATAAGGGGTAGGGACTGGTGAGAGTGTTATGGAATGTAATAACGCTTGCCAAACGGAAAGAAAAAAAACTTCCACATTTCGCGGTGTGTGTGCGTGCGCGTTTTTAGTGCGATCCTTTACTGACAGCCGCCTGTGTCTTGGATCTTGTCGGAAAATATGGCAAAAAGTCCTACATGACGGTAATAGTTTGTTTGCAGTGTTTACTTCAGTAATGCCACTAATATCTGCATACTCCACATGTCTTAATTCCATTTCTGTTCAGTTTAGTTATGACTTTAGTCGCATTAAGGTAATCAAAATTCTCCGTTTACATGGTAAACTCTTAATCAGAGTATTATTTTAATCATATTAAAATCGTATTAAAGTATTTTTGCCCATGTAAACATGCAATGTTTGACACACCGTCAGGGCTTTGTGAACTTGGCATTAAGAAGCAGCATTTTCTGTATGCATGTACATCAAAAGCAAGTATGAAATTGCTGTTTGGAGCTTATGTAGGCCTACAGTTCATAATTCATGTTTAACTGAATAAACAGTTAGTAAACACAAGTACATCTTATTGAACATCATTTATTTTCATCACCAATTATCATAGTAGAACAGTTTCTCAAGCAGTTTGTGATGCATTTTGGAAACAGGAGATGAGCCCCTGGTCTAATGCGTCACCTGGCTCGAGAAATCCGTTCTCAAAGACTTATTATTTGGGTAGCACACATATTCTGAATGCCTTTGACAGAATTCGACAGAATGAGCCATTTTAATCTAGATTAATTTCAAAATTAATTTAGATTAATCTAGATTTTAAAAAATTAATATATGTTAAAGGGGCTAATGATTTTGACCTTAAAATGGCTTTTAAAGAATTAAAAAACTGGTTTTATTCTAGTCAAAATAAAACAAATAAGACTTTCTCCAGAGGAAAAAAAAAATATTACCAGATATACAGTGAAAATGTCCTTGCTCTGTTTCATTTGGGAAATATTTAAAAAGGAAAAGAAAAAGTCAAAGGGGGGCTAATAATTCTGACCTCAAATGTATATCATCCCTGGTGGGACACCAGTATATATATGGCTGTATGTAGGCACTGGTGGGAGGCGTGCATTGGCACAAGTGCCTTAGTGTCCCACCAGTGATGATATGCAGCTATAACGCACTGCTACAAATGTAATATTGCATTTATAAAACAGTTTGACGGCCTAATCGTGTATATATAAAAGAAAATCAAACACAGAGAGTGCAAAAATCCTTTTTTATGAGGAACTAATTTCGACCACCATTGATTTACATCTGCAGCTGACGTCAGAACAGCAGAAACCGTTGCTACTTCACAAATGTTCTTTTAGAGGTATTTGAATAATATCAAAAGTGATGACAAAACAGGTAATTTTGCTCACATTTTAAGATTGTAAGGCTGAACAGCATGCGATAACATCAGTCTAGAGACATTTCTCAATATTTATCTGTTGCAATCGAGATATCACAACAATTAACCCTGAAAAAGCCTAAGCAAAGCAAACACTACCAGAAACACTACCAGACTACGGTATAAATACATCACTACAACATACAAAAGAGAGAGATCGACTTATACTGTCACTTACCTGTTTTTTTTTTATTATTATTATTATTATTAATTTTTTTTTTTTTTTGGGTTGGGGTGGGGGGGGGGGGGGAGGGGGGGGGGCTTTCAGTACAATCTTACACAGTCTGAAGCAAAGCATTGCTGGAATCTTGACATCTGCTACAATCCACTCAGTTTATGTTCACACTAACATAATCACCTCAAATCTTGCTTCTATTAATTTAATTTCTTGTTTGATTTAATAGAGACAGAAACAGATAATGGAAAATTGTAGTAAAAAGAAAGTCGTTTAGTGCACTACTTCTCCTCGCACAGCAATATTCCTTGACATTTTCTATAATCTCCTGCTTCAGCAATGTTTTGAGGTGATTCGCTAACAAGCCTTGTTGTTACATAGCTTTCTGATCTCAAAGTTCCTAACATGATCCTACTGTTCTTTGCCCCACTCAGCTGGGAGAAACCCATAGAGAATCAGACGCATTCTTGTAATTAGTTGTGTGATAAAAAATATATAAATATACAAATACAATAATAAATAAATAAAACCTTGGGTTTGTGAATTTCTGATACAGCACATTCAACCCCACAGAAACCTCCACATCAAACTCTTCATAGGGGCTGCAATGTCAACTGTGCTCTTTATAATGAGGCTTTTATCTTCAGCGAGCGTCTAGCAATTAGGAAGCAGGTAGTTATGTAAAGGAAGAACAACAAATGCTCAAAGCTGCCTCCAGAGCAGTCTTAACATGTGATCTTTCCATTTCTTTTTCCCTGACAGGAGTCATCAGAATGAAAGCGAAAGATGGCGAAGTGCGGCTGTCTCGATGGGAACCCGCGGAGAGTCACGCTGCTAGTGTGCTGTATATGCAAGATGTTTTTTATCACTATGACGTTTCGGTGTCAAATGCTTTGGTGAATACGATAATTTGGCGTTTGACTGAACTGAGAGTAGGAAAAACGCAGAACCTTGTCACGTTACAGGCTGAGGTTTGTGCAACAGGGCTGTAATATTTCTGAAGCACCTGCTTCTCACATCTGCTTTTTTGTTGTAATGAACGGCTAATATATTCATGCTAGAGTAGGGGTACTTGAACTCGCAGTTATGAATGGACTTGTCAGGGACTGAATATGCACTCAGATTCTCACTTGGACTTGTGCATATCAGACTGAAGAATTTGATGAGCAAGTCCAATCGGTGTTATGTGTAACACAACAATTAGAGTAAATAGAGAAAATATGTTTTCTGCCTTCTCTGAAAATCACAGAATTTAGTGCCACTCTTCTACACTGCATGGGTAAGACCATGTCAATGAAGTCAACAATAATTAATATTGCTTAAGGTAATTCCAAGGAATTAATTAGCAAGACATCCAGTAGAAAGACACACTCTGTACTGCAGACTGTACATTTTGCAAAACAATGACTATCAAAATGTCTAACACAAATTTAAGCTTCTACCATCATGCTGAAAGAAAGGTGGACTGCAGATAAAAGAAACATTTGCGAGATGACTCGATCGAACCCTTGTTTTTAACATATGGATTTTTAAAGAATGATTTTTAATATTTAGATTGTTTAATAACTACACAGAGGCATTCAATGTGCGATTTTTGCTGTCATACAAGCTCATTCATAATTTATTATTATTTCCCATCAGGAGATATCTACAGTGGCTGAAAGTGCTGCAAAACACATGCATTTACAAAAAACGGCAGCAAATTAAGAAAAGATCTTCATCCGTTTGACAGCACACATGCTGCAAATCCTCACAATGCATACCCATTCAAAAAACTGCATTGCATTTTCTCACAACGCAAACAATTTACAAAAACGTGCTGCATTTTCTTACAACACCAAAAGAATGGAAGACAACGGAAATGTTTCAAGGGGACCCAAAAATGTCACGGAGGCCACTGTGCCGTGACAAATGCTCAGTGAAGTTGTAGGTAAGTTTTTCGTTTATTTGTTTATCGTTTAATATCCCGATTCTCATGTTTAAAATTTAGTATTTATTAGCCTAAATAACCATAACCTTAATAGTCGGGTCTGTCACATTTTAGGGTCTCCTTGAAACATTTCCGTTGTGTTCCAACCTATTTGAAAGCGCATTTTCATAAAATGTTTGTGTTGTGAGGATTTGCAACACGTATTTATCAAAAAAGTTTGGCAGATGTCAGCTTGACTTCATGATATGTGTGTGGTTGAACAAGCCAACCTGTCGATCTCTCCGGCTGTTAGCTCTCTGCAACTCTCACATGGTGGCCCACAGTCTGGATGTGAGACCACATGAAAAAGCTAGGTTGCTGCTGGAAGTGGTGTTAGGGAGGCCAGCAGGGAGCACTCAACCTGCGGTCTGTGTGGGTTCTAACCAAGCGGCAACCTCCCGCTCTCCCTCGGGAAGCCAATACGGAAGTAACTAAAACTGCAATTCATCAAAATTCCGCTAGTCCTGGCTCCATAATAGAGCAAGTTGCAATTTAGCCCACTGTTAGAATGGCCAACTTTACAGCAGAAAAAAAGGTGTTTACAGCCTGGTACAAAGAACGATTTTGGTTCATATAGCTATCATTACCCTCCATGACAACTGTGAGGGGGGTGAATTTTTTTATAACTCATCCATTTCCTTTATATTAGGTTATATTAAGTTTGCATAATTAAGGGCGTGGCCACTTGAGTGACAGCTAGGTCTCGCTGGTCGCCGTCACTTCACCTCAGCTGAATCCGGCAGATTAGCCACTGATCTCGGCATATTCATCGTATTTTTGTGTTGTTTTATGTGGCTTTACACAGTCAGCTGCCTTTTGGACTTATTTCTTACAATTATCAGATAATATGGGATGCTGTGTGCATTTAATTGTGCTCACAAACCATTCACGTGGCCTCGTTTCCCATGTGAGTAAAGTTATATACTTATACACCATCTCTATAAATGTGTGTGTTTTATTTAAGATCATTTATCATTTATAATGTTCTTTAGGGCTGTAAAGCACTCCAGAATGTGACAGATTGATTAGCTGTAGGCTCTAGAACAGTCATCTGAAGCGTTATCATACAGTGTTATGCTGGAGTTCATCAATAGTCTTGCATTTACTAACACAGACTATATTTGAAGTGTTTGGAAGTAATTTGCGTTTTCCTCCTGTAGAAAAACATCCTAAGAGCAATGTTTAGTGGCTTAATGTATGACTACAGTGTTTTTGAAAGTCTAAACACTTTATTGATATAGTGTACAGCCAAGCACATGTGGTCAGAACACAAACGGGTCGCAGGTAATAAAGTATCAAGCGTTTCTCCCAAAGTAAAGTCTGTCTGCCAGGTCTAAGCAAAGTGCCAGCAGGTGTCGATGACGCACGAACAAAATGGCGACGGTTGGCCGCGCCTACTTGTAGCTTCTTTTGCGCTCTTCAGAAACCTATGGGTGACGTCACAGATGCTACGTCCATATAATTTACAGTCTATGGTTCTAACGACCCAGTTTAGTGAAGGGGACACTATACTGTCAGTGAGCGCCATCTTTCAGAAGAGATGTTAAATGGAGGGCCTGACTCTGTGGTCATTAAAAATCCCAGGATGTCCTTCGGAAAGAGTAGGTGTGTAAACCTGGCATCCTGGCCAAATTTGCCCACTGGCCTCTGTCTATCATGGGCCCATATCATAATTACCATATCAACATTACTCTGTCTCCTCTCCACCAATCAGCTGGTGTGGTGTGCAGTCTGGCGCAATATGGCTGCCGTTGTGTCATCCAAGTGGATGCTGCACACTGGTGGTGGATGAGGAGATTCCCCCAATGTGTAAAGCGCTTTGAGTGTCCAGAAAAGCGCTGTATAAATGTAAGGAATTATTATTAATTATATATCATTGACCATTAGTTTTCGTTGACCAATCAGTAGAAAAAGTTCAATGAACAGTGAGCTTAGTATGATGTATAAGTCGTCAGAGATGATAGTTCACTGGGGACAAGGTAATAATTCTTATTATAATTCACACACGGGATGACCAGTTGTGCTGTTTTTAGAGACAAAGAGATACTCTGAAAGCAATGTTAATCCCTCTCCATGTTTTTGCTGTGGGTTTTTATACAGTTGCTTCAAAAATTTGCTGTCATAAATCGTTGCATTTCTCATTAACTCACTCATGACATGTGTGAATATACAACATTCAAATCACTCATGATGTGTGTGTTTAAAACTATAATCTTTAGACCATAAGAATTCACATTGTGAACACCCGCCTCTACTGGGGAATAATTAGCTGATCTTTGAGGCTCAGTGATGCAATTATTAATACTTGTCGCCACCTACTGTTTGTTTTAGTTTGTATTCATTACATCGTCGTAATGTAGTTAATTTTAAGTGACTTACAGTTTGTGAAGTTTCACAAACTAATTTCGAGAGGAGCACGTGATATGATTGACCGCTGCTGGTTTCTCATCCACAATCATTAGTTAGCCAATTGGATTAATCCAAACTCACTATAAGTAGCCTAGCAAAAAATTACTCCCTTACCTTTGTTTTCTGAAGAAACCCCTTATCCACCCCTTCTCCTCATTTCTTCCTTTACCACGGGAAGCTCTCGAGAACTATCTGATCTCATACACCCCTTACATGCTCAATCGACTAAGCGGGAGCTCTGGGCTCAATTATCTCTGAGCTTAGGGTTCTTTCCCTTTGCCAAACCATATGAGCAATATCATATGAGTAGCAGTGCAATATGGCTGTGTATCAGCACTTGTGGGAGGCATGCGTTAGCTCAAGGCCACAGAACAAGTGCCTTAGTGCCCCTCCACCAGTGTCGATAAATAGCCGTATTTCACTTCTATATCTAGTGTGATATTTCATTTATACAACATTTCAACGGCAAAATTGTGTGTGGAAAAAATTAAATCAAACATGGAGAGTCTCAAAAATCCTTTTGTACGAGGGACTACTTTCTTCTGCCACTCATTCATTCCTACAGCTGACACTCAGAACAGCAGAAACCTTTGACAGTTTACCATTGTCACTTTAGAGCTTGAATGATTCTCTAGCGTAATGTCTGAAGTGATGACAAAACAGGTAATTTTTGCTCACATTTTAAGATTATAAGGTTGAACAGCATGAAATGCCATCAATCTACAGAGATGTCCCAGTATTTCTCTGTTGAAATTAGGATTTTACAAAGCAAACACTTTCTTTGGTATAATTACAGCACTACAAAATACAAAACAGATCAACTCAGATTGTCATTTATCTGATTTATAATGATTTGATCAGCTTTAGTTTGAAATTTACGCTGAGAAAATGCTGTCTTTCTACCCAAAGGACTTATTATGCGGTCTCTGTCGCCAAACATACATAACCTAACAGTTGGCTGACATGTTTTGCTGTTTGCTTTATAGTTATGAACATGCTGTTATTTAGATGCCTTAGAATGCTATATAAATGCACCATATAGGGTTTTAACATGAATTGCATTTGCGCCATATTTGGTTAAGTTTTCTTTCACTGACATTGCATCACACTTGTTAAATTGACAGATGTTTTAGTAGCCTATTTAATAAGTCACTCTTGCATATGTACGCATGCGTGTCTTAAACTTCCTTCTCGATTTAGGTTCATCCGGAGTTGTGAATTTCCTGCCGACTGGGTGTTTTGAGATATGATGTCAAAACAAAGTCTTTCTCATCCACAGTGTATCTTCATTTCCTGAGTTAAGGGACTGCAAAAAGACGATTCCTCTGTGTGAAAAAGGGTTATGTGTTGCATCAGGATTGATTTTCAACGTTTTACATTTTTTCACTGAACTGCTATTATTTTACCTTGCAGCTTGGTTCAAGAGGTCTCAGGAAAGGAAGAAACACAAAAAACGCTAACAATATGTTCATGCAATTTGCATTATCACTATTCTAAGAAAACTAAATAAAGTCATTATTCCCTGATATGCTTTCTCTTTCACAATACTGAAACCTGTTAGGTGATCATCCATTAAGGTGATCACTGATGACTAAAGGGACTAAGCTAAAGGAAAATTATTGAATGAATGAACGAATGAATGAATAAAATAATTTGACAGTTATAACAATTATGATAGTGTTTATATTATATTATATTATAAGAACACTGTCATAAGAGCCATACAAGCATGTGATATAATGTTAAAACAAATGTGACAAAATAATGTTGCCTACAAAAACCAAACTGTCATAAATCACAAAGTCTAATCACTAAGCACACATTAACAGCATGTATGCTCATTTTTGTCTATTTTGTCTATTATTTTGTCTATTTTGCGAAATGCGTGTCATTTTTGTTGGTGCTCAAAATTAACTAATTAAGTTTAAGCATGAATGCCCTCAGCCTACATGTCCTGATAACTCTGCTGGAGATTTTGATTTCAGCACCTCAACAGGAAGTGTCTCATAGGTCATGTGCATGAGATTTTCTCTTTCTGGCATGCTGGTTTTTAATTAGCCATTCCACACCATCACTCTCTGATTGGCCATTTCCACTACCTCACTCGCAGCTGTGAGCAGATTCTTGTCGAGTGCAGAAGAGAAATGTTGGGGATGACATGAAAATTACATGCATGTTTTGATGGTATTGCTTTATGTCAAGGTTATTTATCTTAAATGAACTGCATTTGCTTCTTATTTATAGGTTTTAACAGCTTGGTTAAAGGGAATTTTAAAGGTTTACCTTGAAAAACACACAAGCGTCCTCTCAGGGCAGATAGTAACCTGACATTGATTCCCCTTTTCAGGCAAGGGACAACCAAGAAATGCTTTTAGCCTGAAAAGCTTTTTTTTTATTTTAAAACACCATGTTCAAGCTTCCGTCACACGTTTACAAATACATCGACATGTCAGAGAAGGACAAGGGAGAAATGGTTTGAGGATAGACAGTAGGCACTGGCACACAATAGCTTGAATAAACCCACAGGATCCAACCATTTCCCCAAGAATAATGTCGATGTTAGTGAGAGGAATGTACGTCTGCAATAACAGTTATTGAATAGGAATCCCAGGGCTATCGGTCCTTCCTCTTGCCCACATCCCTGCTTCCTCTCTCTCACTAAAGGCCTCATTAATTCGGTGGGAAGCCATGGCTCAGCTGTGCCCCTTTTTTTCTTTCCACAAGAAAGAAAAGTTTCTGTTTACTGAGGATTCACTATAATACTGCCACTCTAGCCTGAAATGCAGCAATTCCTGAGGCTGTCGGCAGCAAAGTGGAATCTTTAAAGGGGCTCTGTGGGGCACAGAATTTCCCAAAAATTTAACAAGATTCTCATAAAATTTGCAGTCTTCAGTGAGGATGGTTCAGGGGTATATATACATATACATATAGATATATTTAAATAGGGCGACACAGTGGCACAGTGGGTAGCACATTCCCTTCACAGCAAGAAGGCTGCTGGTTCAAGCCTTGGCTGTGTCAGTTGCCATTTCTGTGTGGAGTTTGCATATCTCCCCATGTCTTGCATTTCTCCCCATGTCCGTGTGGGTTTCCTCCGAGTGCTCCGGTTTCCCCCACAAGTCTAAAGACATTTGGTATAGATGAATTGGGTATGCTAAAAATTGACCATAGTGTATGTGTGTGAATGAGTATGTGTGTGTGTGTGTGGATGTTTCCCAGTGATGGGTTGCAGCTGGAAGTGCATCCGCTGCGTAAAACATATGCTGGATAAGTTGGCGGTTCATTCCGCTGTGGGGACCCCAGGTTAATAAAGGGATTAAGCCGAAAAGAAAATGAATGAAGGAGTAAACGATCAATACTATTAGCCCCTTAAGCACTATATATATTTTTTTGATTGTCAACAGAACAAACCATCTTACAATAACTTGTCTAATTACCTACCCAGGCCCATTCTGAAATGTACATTTATATACATTATGTATATACATTTCTGGAGAGTGCCAAATACGTCCCAGGAGCTACATTTGTTTTTGTTTTTTTTTGCAGTTTTTGTTTTCAAGAATCCACCAGAGGCCGCTGTGTACGCGTTTTAAGATCTAAAATTTCTCTTGCAAGTGCCATTTGTGCCTGCTGTTCTTAAATAAATCCACCAGAGGTCGCTGTCAACTGACTGAACGACTGGCTGACTGACTGATGACTCCTCCTTTTCTAAACCCAACCAATAGTGTTTTCAAAAGCACCGATTGACCCGCCCAGCCACTTTTCTAAACCCGAAAAAAGCAATCCAGAAAAAAAAAGCTTTCGCATGATTTTTACCATGTTTTGAGATTTAACCACATTCTCACCCTGTTATTTACTTGTATATTTTATTTTTTGGCTTCTGTTTTTGTCTTACATGCTTTCTGAAACCGTTCTTTGCTGGACTTGAACCCCGTCATCGTGATCAACTCCTCTCTACGTCTTAAGACCACCCACATAAATAGCGTGCTAACTGGACCAACTGGTTACAGTGGAAAAGCCGTTCACATGGAGGTAAGCAGTTAGCTGATAAGTGCAAAAAGGTGCAGCGTCATACCTCCCTGTAGCGTTCGTTTTAAAGACGAAATGCAGTCATACATACTTCTGGCTACATAATTCGCGATCTCCAGAAATGTATATAGGGCTACGTATTCAGAATGAGCCTGTGTTGCCAATTACTTGCCTAAATAACCTAGATAAGCCTTTAAATTGCAAAATTATCTAGTAAAATAATATTTGCTGTCATCATGGCAAATATAAATGAAATCGGTTATTAGAAATTAGATATTAAAACTATTATGTTTAGAAATGTGATAAAGAAATATTTCTGTTAAAAACAGAAATTGGGGAAAATATACAGGGGAGGTAATAATTCAACAGGGCTAATAATTCTGACTTCAACTATTTATATTAAAATTAATCAGAGCTTTTATCTTTATTTAAAACAACTCTTAAATTAAAATTTATTGACATTCATTTTTCTACTCAATTCATTGTTTCCTGAGCATGTGTAATTGTCTAGCTTAAAAATTGTGCAAGTCTGCAAATGTTTGTATAACAAAAAATGCATATAAAGAGTTCATATAAAGAGTTCACATGCAAAAGCCTTTATATACTATTTGACATTTTCTTCTAAAATGAGCATTTTTGTACAGCCCCCTGTGTGTAGGTTCAGTTTATGACAATGCTTTTTCTTTTTTGCCTTTATAATAAAATAACTGAACATGAAAATAGAAGAACGAGAAACATATTCATTTTAGAATAAAATTTTGAGATAGCACTTAAACTAGCCCTTTAATCAGAACTTATTGTACAAAGAATCAAGCAGAACAATCAAATATTGTTCTAACAAGTACTGTAGTCTTCATTTTAGGTTCAACTAAGAGAAAACAGTGTTGGTTTGTCCTCAAGTAGTGAAAAATAAATGCACTTCTCATTTGCTTGACACTATACATTATAAAAGGGTATTGTTTTGTAAATCCCTGTGGTACCTTGTGTCTAAGACAAAGTGTAAGGGGATCGTCCCTTTAAAATCTTTAGCAGCTCCTGAAGTGTGGAATGCTTTGCCTCTTTCTATCAGACTGGCCTCTTCATTGTCTTTATTGAAATCCTGTATTAAACCTCATCGTTTCTCCTTGTCCTTTGACACCAGTTGACATTTTGCTTATTTATTTTGTGGTGTCTTAAAGCATTTTTAATTGCATCTTATGTTTGAGTTTTAGTCTCCTTTACAAAACTTTGTGTATTTTAGGATTTTTTTTTCTGCACTTTGGTTCATTGTAGGAGTTTTCTAAGTTTGATTAATTGACTAATAAATAATCAGAATTAATCCCCCATCGATTGCTCTGAATATTAACCCCCTTGAATTTGTCAAAAAAAGTATTTTCATGTAATATTTATGTCCTGAATCAACCCTAAACTTGTACTGCAACACAATTATTGGTCTCACAGCACAGAAGTTTAACAACCAATTACCAAACGCAATCAGGACTTTTGTAACTGTTACGTTACAACGCATTGGAAGAAAGCCTAGCTTCTTTAGGCCTCTTGAATCTGATAAATGTTCCCATTACCTCCTTTAATTCACATGAAATAAATTAATGCAGTTAAGTGTGACTGGAAATGGCTTCTGACGGAACTTTGATTGAAAATTAAGTGTGGGTGAGAAAAGAGGTTATCTCTGCGCCGTGCGGGCATATTATTAAGGTCCAACCCTGGCATGAGAGATGTGCTTTGAAAGAGAAAGCAGACTTTATTAATTGCAGTAGCCCTCTGCGTCTCTCGAGGTATTACCCAGGTGCCTCTCTCGTGTGGTCCATCAACAGCAGTCTTCTCCACTGTCCAGGAGCGATGGCTAATGAAGTATTTAATGAACTTGGGTTTGCGTGCCACAGAGGACCACTCAATGGTGGTCAAGGACGCAGCTCTAGGGTTATAAATTGGAAATTGGCATGAAAACTGCCAGGAAAAGCAGTACCACTGACTGCTTAAGGTGTATAAAATTCCTCCCCTGAGACGAGAAAGGAATACTAGATTATCTAGCAATGATGAATCAGCAAAACATGACGTGTTGTCAACGGAGGAAGATGAAATCTTTGCCAATATGAAAAAAAGAGACACTGACATATAGATTGCATATTTAAATGATGGTTAAATCTTGCATTCATACTTTTATATTAAAATGCATCAGCATATTTGGTATGTTTGTACAAAAACTTTTAGCCTTGTATTTAATTTATTTGAATGTTTGTTTAGTTGTTTATTATTTATTTTATATTGGAAGAATGTAAATTAAGCCTTCTGAAAATTCTATTTCACCTATACAAACAAACAAAACGTGAATTTGTGTATATACACTCACCGGCCACTTTATTAGGTACACATCGTTAATGCAAATTCCTAATCAGCCCATCACATGGCAGAAACTCAAAGGATTTAGGCATTTAGACATGGTCAAGACAATCTGCTGCAGTTCAAACTGAGCATCAGAATGGGGACAAAAGGTGATTTAACACTAGAACCGCCATGGGGCTAATTTTACCCATCACTGTTATTCAAATGTACACACCAGACCATTGACTTTTACTAAAATTGCCTTATTTACAATTACCAGTTATCAAAAATTGTTTAGATAAAAATAGACTAAAAAGTGAGACATTTATACCTTTAAGCGCCAGCGTGGGTCAAATTTACCCACAATAAAAAAATGCTTGTATAAATAACAATTCTTTTAAGAAGCACTAGAAAAGGCTAATAGGCATTTAATCATCGACAATGCTGTTAGTTTTATCATTGGGCTGATAGATAAATTTCTACATAATCTCCAAAATTAGTACATCTCAACTGTGATTAAAACTGTGAAAAAGAATAAAAAATAGTAAAAAATAATACATTTTTTTATTGTACTCAAGAAAACTACAAATCACCCAAAATAATAATTAAGTACAATAGTGAAGTAAAATTACCCATGACTTTGCACCTTTGTTAATAACACAATTTGAACTTTTGTGTGAACTCCTTTAAAAGTCATCAAAAGCAATGTTATAGAGATAAATAGGACAAATATGAGGATCAGCTTTAACCAATATGAAACAAGTTGAAACAAATACAAGCTATTAATAATAACAACAACAACAAAATAGTTTTATGACAGCATAAAGGACCATGGAATCTTGAGAGTTCTTTTATTCACCTCCACAGCTGACTGAAATCAATCTGACAGGATTCGCAGGGCAGAAATCATGTTCAGGGATGAGGTAATCAATAGGCTTGCTGCGACAGTCATTGTTACCGCCGTTCGGCCGCACAACGATTACAGTACTTGCCAACCACAGCATATAAAATCCATATAGTTTAAAAATCCATTATATATAAAATCCATTCCGTTCTGCTCCATAAAGCACAAGCTGCAAAGTCACTGCAGTCAGATTTCACTGATCTCAGGATAGAAGACCATATATGCTGTAATTAATAATCAAGAATATGATGCACAATAGATCCCTGAGTGTCACAGAACAATATCCAGTCATAGATACATGTGTGATGTGTGATCAGCACGATACACAGTCAGTGCATCGAACATGGAAAATAAATAAATTAATTACTTAATAGGCAGCACGGTGGCACAGTAAGTAGCAGCACAATTTCCTCACAGCAAGAAGGTCGCTCTCCTCGTATTCGCATGGGATTCCTCCAGGTACTCCGCTTTCCACCACAATTCCAAAAACATGTGGCATAGGTGAATTGGGTAAGCTAGATTGTCCGTAGTGTATGGGTGTGAATGAGTGTGTATGGATGTTTTCCAGTTATGGGTAGCGGCCGGAAGGGCATCCGCTGTGTAAAACATATGCTGGATAAGTTTGCGGTTCATTCCGCTGTGGCGACCCTGGATTAATAAAGGGACTAAGCCGAAAAAAATGAAAAACAATTGTATGTTTGGTTGGTCGGTTGATCGGTTGGTTTTAATATGCTCCTTTCCAGTAAAGTGTGCTAGGGTATTTCATGTTGTAAAAAAGCCCCAACCACCATTTTTGCAAATATCCAAAATTAAATGAATGTAGTTTTTATTATTATTATTATTATTATTATTATTATTATTATTCAATGCGCCAGGCTTTGGCTTCAAGAAATGTAGCTCTATTTCAATTGAGTGTAGAAACTGCAGTTCAGTAAATGTGAGCCTTATCAGCTTCCTTTCAGCCCCTGTTTACTTGGGTGTTAATAAATCTGTTGGTCAGGTGATAAACACATACCACGGTGCATTTGAAAGTCTACACCTTGTCTCAATCATGTTAAAACCTTATTACATAAACAATTAGCATAATGAATAATGAGTGGATGTAAACTGAACGCTTTCACTTCTGTTTTTTCCGCCAAAAGAAAATTCACTAAAAAAACGAAGAGCTTGTTTGAGGATCAAAGGTTCAATAGCTTGGAAAGAACATCCCAGAAGTATGACGAATCCCACCTGCCACTTCTTACAGGACTTCAGACGAATATTTAGAAATCTAAGCTGCCTAGAAAATCCAGGACAAGGATGATCCTTTACTTCCTGGAGCAAACCTCCATAACCAATTCCAATAAATCCATCCATGAATCCATGAGACGCCATTCATTGCCCGTAAAGGATTACTTTAAGTAAAAAAAAAAGAAAACAAAAGAAAAATGGTCATCAGTTACTCATTCTCAAGTCTTTCCAAACCCATGTGTCTTACTTTTTTTGGAACACAAAAGGAGAAAGGCATGAAATTGCAGCTCTCCTCAATGCTCTTAAAATGAAACCATGAGTTTCAAAAAACAGTTTCTTAAGAGGTATGCACTACATTACTCATATACATCAGTTTTATTATCATTTCATGTGCATTTATGTGTCTCTGTAAAAGCTTCACTCTCTATTCATTGTAACAAAACAGTCTTTTTTTTTTTAGATTTTAGGGAAACAAAACCTTCAACAGTCTAATTTTGCTACTAGCTGGTAAAATCTTGTGTTAATCACTGACTGTATTCTTGAGTGTGAGGAACTATAATCAAAGACAATACTAATTTGCTCTCACCTAATATTAAATGCATGCTGTGTTGTTGAGTTCAAGTGAGGTCAAGTTCAAAAACAAACATGTATCAAACACAACAGACTAATTGCATATACTGCGAGAGGAGAACAATCTATCTATCTATTTATCTATCTATCTATCTATCTATCTATCTATCTGTCTATCTGTCTGTCTGTCTGTCTGTCTATCTGTCAGGGAACTTAGAGACACATAACGTTAGATATTTTCAGGACATCCAAGGCTTCTGCACAAAAAAATACAAACAAAACATTTTAATACCTGCTAACCATTGAAGCATAACTATTCTCTGAAATATTGCATCATTATTCACATCTGAAGTACTACATTTTGCAAACAAATGTGCCCGAGCACTGCATATTTTTCTAACTGATCTCTTAAATCCTAGAAAATAAATAAACGAATAAAATTCCATAATTCTTAAACCATTTATCCCTCCAGCAACAGTTGTCGTCAAAGTTCATAGTTGCCATTATCTTTTTCAAAGTAATTATCTATGTTATCCCTGTTTTTTTTTTCAATGGCATTTAAGCAAACAACCAAATAAAAGATTTCAAAAAATAAAAAAAGGAACTGATTTCCTTCCTGTCACGTTGGGCTTTCAACTTCCTACCCCTAATTCCAGGATGCGAAATGGAGGAAAACCCTCTCAAATAAAGGTAATGTTCTTGTTACTAAAATTATTATTTTTTTGTTCACAAATATATACACTTTTATATATTTGTTTTAGGAACAGCAAATAATAACTTGTCTTCTAGTCTGTGACCCCAGATTAATAAAGGGAGACTAAGCCGAAAAGAAAATGAATGAATGGATAATTAGGACAGTAAGGTCTGACTTTGCTTAGACAAAAGTCTTGTCACTTAGAAATAATGTACAGTATAGAATATAATGTCATAGTGGAGTGGAAAAATAATGAACATTGTGTATGACTGCCATGAGCTTGGATGACTGCATCCATAGATCTCTACAATGACTCAAATAACTTATTATTAAAGTCGTCTGGAATGGCAAAGAAAGAGTTCTTGCAGGACTTGTTTTCATCAAGATTCTTTGAAATTATCTTCAATGCCTCCTTCTTCATCTTACTCCAGACATGCTCAATAATGTTCATGTCTGGGGACTGGGCTGGTCAATCCTGAAGCACCTTGACCTTCTTCACCTTCAGGAATTTTGATGTGGAGGGTGAAGTATGAGAAGGAGTGCTTTTCTGCTGAAGAATTTGCCCTGTCTTGTGGTTATAATATAATGGGCAGCACAAATGTCTTGATACCTCAGGCTGTTGATGTTGCCATTCACTCTGCAGATCTCTCACATGCCCCTATACTAAATGTAACAACGAACCATGGTTTTTCCCTCACCAAACTTGACTGATTTCTGTAATAATCTTAGATCCATGCGGGTTCCAATCAGTTCCTTCTGCAGTATTTGTGATAATTGGGATGCCGTTTATCAGATGATTCATCAGAAAAATCTACCTTCTGACACATTTCCAAAAGATCGACTAGAACTTATAATTTGCTGCTCTCACAACTGGGATTGAGGACTAGACTTTTGTCATGTGGCGTATCAACATAATCTTGTGGGTCTCTAGATTCATCCAAACAAAATTAATCTTTCAAGAGATCTATAGTTTTTTGGTATAATTTGACAAAAGACTAAGCAGCAACTATAGTTGATGATGGGTAAATAACTTACATAAATCATAGTGAATTAGGGAATAATGTGTTAATAAGTTAGCAAATTAATGTTAATGGTCTTGTTTAACACACACACACACACACACACATATATATATATATATATATATATATATATATATATATATATATATATATATATATATATATATATATATATTATTATTATTTTTTTTTTTTTTTTTTTTTCTAAAAATAACAACCCTTTATCTCACAGGTGTCAAACTCAGTTCCTAGAGGGCTGTAGCTTTGCATAGTTTTGCTTTAACCCTAGTTAAACACACCTGATCAAATTAATTGCGTCGTTCAGGCTTGTTTGAAACCCAAAGGCAAGTGTGTTGAAGCAGGATTGGAACTAAGCTGTGCAGGGCTGCAGCCCTCCAGAAACTGAGTTTGACACCCCTGCTTTAACTCATTTCTTTAGTTTGAAGTAATCTTTTTTGATACCCAATTTGACAGACAGCAGCATCCGCAGAGTAAAATTAACTTTTCCCACTGGCCATACTCTCACAAAGAGAGTTAAAATAACACTGGGAGCAGTTAAAGTTCAGAGAATGATGTTAACAAGCAGAATCACTGAAAAAAAAACTCACTTTAGTCACAACATTAGGCCACAAAAAAATTTTCATAGAATTTTTTTTATGTTATTTATTATTATTTTTTGACTGATGTATCGTTGTAGTTGTGGGACTAAATACTTCCAGGCCCGTAGCCAGCCTGGTGAAAGGGGTGGTTCTTTTTTCTCAAAAAGTAGATTTTTTTATAGTTGTTTATTACTCCGCAAACATAAAGTGACAGCAAATCCATAACCTCACTATAGTTTGACAAATATTGCAGCTGTTGGACAACATAATGTACTGTTGAGGCTTTTTCAGGTGAGAATATAGTTGTTTAGATTACAACTATGCAGTTTATTTATGAGGATAGTGCCTATATGTAATATTTATTATTTTGGAGATACAGTGCGTTAACATCCATCAGCCTGTCATACTGAACAGAGCAAAAGACGGTTGATGTTTCACCATAAGATGGCGACAAAGAACGCATAATAAGCCCTAATAATGAGGAGAAAAAACGTTTAATTTTAAACTACAGCTGATCAAATCATTCTATAAGTAGTAAGTGACATTCTAAATCAATCTCTCTTTTTTTATGTTGTAGTGCTGTATTTATACCATAAAATTGTAGTGTATTGAGTGTGAGATGGGACTCATATATTTGTATTTTGTGTTGGCCACTCTTTGTATAACCCTGAGTTTATTTTTGGTTGGCCATCCGTTTGTTTCTAATGAGTTTTCGTTACTGCAGACTAGTTCAATAAAAACAAAGACAGAAGAAATGCCCACATGTGTTTAGCATTTTTCCTTAATTGTTGCAAACACAACAACAATCTGGTAGTGTTTGAGCTGCTCTGGCTTTTTTTGGGGTTAGTTATTGTGATATGCCAATTGCAACAGAAATACTGGGAAATGTCTCTAGACTGATGGCATTTAATGCTGTTCAGCCTTGATCTTAAAATGTGAGCAAAATCAGCTGTTTAATATGTCTGAATACCATCACTGCTGGGACAAATCCCAATTTTATTTTTGTACCCCTACCCCTTCCCATTGGCCCTTCAAACAGAGTGTGAAGGAGAAGTGTGTCAAAATTTACCCCTTCGAAATGGGACACCACTACAACACCTGCACACGTCATCATATGTCATTGAGAGCTCTTGCTTCATTTGAGATCGCCGATCGTGACTGCTGTAGTTATTTCAGTTGCTTTATTTTTTGGGTATTTATCTTCCAGAAATCACTTAAGGCAACAATATCATGTTATCATGATGATATAATGTGGCAATAAGCTCGTAACTGTACAGTGCATTTACACCTGGCCATATCCATCAACGTAAACACAATTAAACAACATTAACATTTTACCAGACACTTTAATAAACCCATTCTCTAGCCACTTTTCTGACAGGGTATTCGAGTGTAATCGAGTGCCAGAATGTTGTGGGACTACTACAGGTGTTATTATCAGGAATTATAGACAGTAAAATTTAGCAGTTTTTATTTTAGCAGTTATTTTAAAAACACGACAGTAAAACACGAATGTGATTATGAATGTATTAAAACATATGTTTCTTTTACAATTTTAAGTTGAGTCAACATTTTTACAGTTCATGGGACTGTGATTATTAACATTATACTGCAAGTCATTTTGATCAATCAGTCAGTCATAAACTAACTGACAGACAGACAGACAGACAGATAGACGGACGGACGGACAGATAGATAGATAGATAGATAGATAGATAGATAGATAGATAGATAGATAGATAGATAGATAGATAGATAGATAGATAGATAGATAGATAGATAGATAGATAGATAGATAGATAGATAGATAGATAGATAGAGTTTCCAATTCTATATCATTATTTTTCCTTTAGAATGGCCTTATAAAAAATAAACACTCACTTTCCCTTCTTGGGCATTTTGCCTACGGTTTTCTTTGTTTATTCACAGAAGAAAGTCAATAATACAAGGTTAGAACAACACAGGAGTAAGTAAATGATGACAAAACTGCCATTTTGTGGTGATTTTATCCCTTTAAGAAGATATCAGTCAAATTCATAGCTTAAACAGATGACAGGCTCTGTCTTTATTTCAACTCTGGGCTTTAGGAAATCATGAGGGATTAAAGCGGATGGTTAACCGGTCTTGAGCTAAGAGATGCATGAGTCTGCCTGAGCATTAGCTTTAGCCTTTATTCCCTCCTCAGTCTAATCTTACTAAATTAATTGTGGGTCGTCTCTCCATCAGAGCAGCTGAGACATGCTGATGCAGTAAACGCTTGCTTTAACATGATTATACCATTTTTTGCTTCTTGGTGATCTGTTTTTGTTTGGCCATTTTTTCACAAGGGTCTCTTTCTCTGATTTATTAATGTCTGACCGCCCCCTTGTGGATGAAATTGTCATGATTTTACTGTAAAACTAGTAACTTTTACATTGAGTTTTCTATTTATCAGATTATTTTTGGTCAGTTGCAATCACCTAAGATTTGTTGAAAGATTTATGTAAATGTTAAATTTCTAAAATCATATCTGACCTTGGAGCACAAAATAGTCAAAAGAGTCAAAATGATTGCTTTTCATTTTATGCCAATTATCATTAGAATATAGTCAAATACCAATTTAAGATTATGTTCTTGAAGATGTTCAAATATAATGAAAATTTAAGATGTCTAAATGAGTTCAGGGCAGGTCTAACATGATTGGGTAGTTTGGCCATGTGACCTTAAACATTCTTTTCCTAGTACTGCCATCTGAATGGAAGGATAATGTCAAAGCTTAGAAATGACAGGTACGTTTTCTAAGTTAATTTTTAAATAGGCAATACATCTTTTGCATGCGTCATCATGAAAGGGTTATCTATACATACATATTCAAATTATATAATCACATAGTTTTTTTCTGTTGTCAAACAGCTTATAATTAAAGATGGTCACAATCGTGACCGGTGGTATCCCAGATAGCAAAATGACTCCGGAACGGATCCGCGGCGAAGGTGTGACATGATCCGCGACGGATACGCAAAACGGGTCCGTAATGGAGTCCACTTGCACACCGCAACGGATCCGGAACGGATAAGAATTCCGGATCCGATCCGGACCCGTTTCAGACCTTACCCGTATCCGCTAATAAAGCTGTTCATCCGGCCCGGATCCGATCCGGACCCGCTGATAGAGTAGCTCATCCGGCTCGGATCCGATCCGGACCCGTTGATACACTAGCTTATCCGGCTCGGATCCGATCCAGACCCGCTGATAGACTAGCTCATCCGGCCCGGATCCGATCTGGACCCGGACTCATTGATGAAGTAGCTTATCCGGATCCGATCCAGACCCCTTCATTAGTAGATAATTTGGTGCTGATACCTTGATACCTAATTCAAAACTAATCTGGGCAAAACTACCTAAAGAAATATCTAAAATCTATAGAACATTAGACAATAAAAACTTGATATTTAAAATGTCTGTCTTAATCACTCAAAACGTCTAAATCTAAAATCCTTTTAGCCAATCACAAAAAACTATAAAAATAGATAATAGGGTAAATATGTCAGTAATGACCTATTATCAAAGTTGTACTACGTATACACTGAACAGAACAAATAAAACACAATGAAAAAATTGTACCGTTAACTGTTTTACTTCATAAAAGCATTTTACTACATGAAAAAGAGTAAAAGGAGATTAAAAGCAGAATTAATTATAGACTTTGCTGAACAGAATGGTACTATTTTAAATGACCATTTCAAAGAGTTCACTGTTGAGTCAAGATACTGACAGTAGGGCAACTCCTTGAGCTTCCCCTGTCTGCTGCCAGGTTGAACCATTGTATCACATGTTAAACAATGACATCATTAGTGGCGGCGACGCAGTAGGTAGTGCTGTCGTCTCACAGCAAGACGTAGGTAGTGCTGTCGTCTCACCAGTCGCTGGTTCGAGCCCCAGCTGGGTCAGTTGGCATTTCTGTGTGGAGGGTACATGTTTTCCACATGTTTGTGTGGGTTTGCTCCGGGTGCTCTGGTTTCCCCCACAGTCCAAACACATGCATTACAGGTGAATTGGGTAGGCTAAATTGTCCGTAGTTTATGAGTGTGTATGGATGTTTCCCAGAGATGGGTTGTAGCTGGAAGGGCATCCGCTGTGTAAAACATATGCTGGATAAGTTGGTGGTTCATTCCGCTGTGGCGAGCCCAGATTAATAAAGAGACTAAGCCGAAAAGAAAATGAATGAATAGATGAATCATCAGTGGCGGCATGGGAGACATGGTTCTTTCTCACAGCACCTGTAACACACAAGCAGATATTCTTTAAAGGGGTGGTCCACTATGATATGATATTGTAAACTTTAGTTGATGTGTAATGTAGCTGTGTGAACATAAACAACATCTCTGAATGTAAGACACTCAAAGTTCAATGCAAAGGGACTGTGACATTGAAAACAGCTCTCACTTGATTGGCTGAAAGGTACGAGTTGCCTGCTTCTGCCAGAACAGTCTCAAAAATACACATTTTTCCCCCCAATTTCTGTTTAACGGAAAGCAGATTTTTTTAACACATATGTAAACATAATAGTTTTAATAACTCATTTCTAATAACTGATTTATTTTATCTTTGCCATGATGACAGTAAATAATATTTGACTAGATATTTTTCAAGACACTTCTATACAGCTTTAAGTGACATTTAAAAGCTTAACTAGGTTAATTAGGTTAACTAGGCAGGTTAGGGTAATTAGGCAAGTTATTGTATAACGATGGTTTGTTCTGTAGACTGACGGGGAAAAAATGGCTTAAAGGGGCTAATAATTTTAACCCTAAATTGGTCTTAAAAAAGTAAAAACTGCTTTTATTCTAGCTGAAATAAAACAAACAAGACTTTGTCCAGAAGAACAAATATTATCAGACATACTGTGAAAATTTCTTTGCTCTGCTAAACATCATTTGGGAAATATTTAAACAAGAAAAAAAAATTCTAAGGGGGTGAATAATTCTGACTTCAACTGTATATTTATGCCTTTTTGGAGTCAAACACTTTGGACAACGTTTAAACAAAATTTTAGACCTCGTAAAAATGTGATTAAGACTTTTAAATACCTTTTAAGGGCCTTAATTTGATACTGTAGCTACAGCTATTTGCGTTTATTTGACAGTAAACCTAAAACTGCTCAATTTACAGCACAATAGGGTATATGCAGAAGTATGCTAAAGGATTTTAATTTGTCAGTAACCTGGGCTAAGTGCTTCCAGTGAACTGTATGCCATTACAAAATCAGCACGTTTAATCAGCGTCTGTTTTCTTTTTTTGGTCTCATTTTACGCTTGAGCAACTAAATGAATGACAAAGTCTATTTAACTGATTGTATTTTAATTCATTGCAACATCGATGCTGTAAAAGGAACCGTATAAAATGGAAAAAAGTCACATAAACCGTTCACCGGAAGTTTATTAAACACTAGTTAAACACTAGCTCTGCATATACCCTATTAACACAGTATGTGTTTTTTCACTCCTAAGACTGACATTCAAAAAAAAAAAAACTTTTAACAGTAAAACACTGTAAAAAATTCTAAAATGTCCCTCTCTGTTGTCATCTGAAAGTCAGTCAAATTTGTGCAGCCATCACTAATTTGTTAAAGTCGTTTAACTACATCTATATGTGTCCTCCTACTTAAGGCAGAGCTAGAGACAAGAGCAGTTTTCCTATTCATTTCATCTAAAAGAAATTTTACAGGAACACAAAACAGATTACAACCAGTAAGTTATGGAAAAGAACCAAAACTTGTCTCTTTAGACTTAAAACTATTAAAACTTACTTTACTCTAGCAGTTGAAATAGTAAGATGACTCCAACAACAATTCTGAAATGGTCCAACAGACTGGCAACACCTGAATTAACTGTAAGCTGCAACAGAAAACATACATGCACACAGTATCTTAATATGATTTTGTATGATATGAAATAATGATTTGAAACATTACATAGGGAGGAGCAGCATATATGTAAAAATTTAGGCTTAAACCGAAATAAGCTGCAACAGAACACACACAGCATCTTGCAGTGATTTAGTATAAAAAATAATGATGTAAAACATAACATGGGGAGAAGCATTAGGCCTGTCACGATATCTATTTTTTGTTGTACGATGTATTGCACCAAAATATATTGCGATACTTATTTTATTGTCAATTGAAGATTATTTTAAGCCACTTATTATATGACAATAACAAAACAATTACATACACACACACACACACACATAAATACACACACACACACACACACACACACGCACATACATATATTGTATGCATAATGCAAGTACACTCTTTCAAAAAACAATGAATATTTTATTCTTTAGAATGTTTGATTTAATTAGTCATTTTAACAGTTTAATAATGATTCATTGGAACCAGAATGTGAAAACATATCGTAAACAAATAAATAATAAATGTTAAAGAAGTGCAAGGTAAAAAATAACAGAGGCTGCGATATCTGCTAGCAGATCTATTTTCAGCTGTCAGACACCCACATAAAAATATACTATAGTAATTTATGGTAAATACTATAGTGTTTTTTTTAACCATACTGACACTGAAACCTCGAGTAAAGATAGAGATGTTGCACAATCAGTTAAAATGTTGTTAGAATTGTTTTTATGTATGGGCGATATATATTGCATCATCAAAGATTATTGAGGTCATGTGTTGTGCGATAAGTCAAGTATTGATTATTGTGACAGGCCTAAGAAGCATGTAAAAATGTAAGCATAAACCAAAATAAACTCCAACTAGTATCCTATACCAGAACCAAAGAATTGTGATTAAAAGTGGGTTTTCTAAACTCAAAATATTGGAATGAATCTTTTTCAATTGCACATTTATTACATGTTAAAAGTTGTAGTATATACCATTGCCATTATTTAACAAAATAGCTGTCTTTCAAAACTTACATTACTCAAATGGTTGATAAAGGTGAAATGGCCTCCAAGAAATTGGCAGCACTTGAACGAACTGTAAGCTGCAACAGAAAACACACAAACACACACAGACACAGACACACACACACACACACACACACACACACACACACACACACACACACACACATACACACAGAGAATCTGAATATGACTTTATTATGATATAAAATAATGATCTGGAACGCAACATAGGGAGGAGCAGCATACATGTAAAAATATAGGCATAAACTAAAATAAGCTGCAACAGAACACACACAGCATCTTGTTATGATTTAGTATAAGAAAGAATTATGTAAAACATAACATGGGGAGAAGCATAAATGTAAAAATGTAAGCATAAACCAAAATAAACTCAAACTAGTATCCTGTACAATATCCAAAGTATTCTGATAAAAGTGGGTTTTCTAAACTCAAAATATTGGAATGAATCTTTTTCAATTGCACATTTATTACATGTTAAAAGTTGTAATATATACCATTGCCATTATTTAACAAAATAGCTGTCTTTCAAAACTGTTTTAATCTTACATTACCCAAATGGTTGAAAAAGGTGAAATGGCCTCCAAGGGACTTGGATGAACTGTAAGCTGCACAGTGCACACATACAGAGAGAGAGAGAGAAACACGAAATTATCATTTGAAATAATTATCTAATAGAATATATTTGTCAAAATATAGACAAAACTAGTCTCAAACTAAATGGAGGTGGGTGTAAAAAGTAACTTTAGGCCTAAACGTTAGGCCAGGGCTATTCAAATAGTTTGTCAAGGGGGCCAGTTCATGAAAAGCACCCCAACTAGGGGCCGGAGAGATATGACTTGCAATATGAATGATGACACAACAGCATAAGAGCTCATATGCTGTATTTCAGCTCCTTAAGACACTTACATTGGCTTTTTCTACATTAAAATGTTAATATGTTGTATTTTAAAACTAAATAATATCAGTGCATTGTACAATATGCTTTTTTTACAAACATATTCAAATATTTTATTTTAAAGCACAACAAAAGCAGTGTATAAGTGGGATTATTCTACATTCAGACACATTCTTATGTTGTGTTTTAAACTGCGTAACAATTAGGGAGGCAACTATAATAGATATTATAGTTAAACCAGTGCGTGTGCGTGTTAGCCTTGGTGTAAGTTATAAATTTGGCCCGCGCGCCGCCAATTGAATAGCCCTGCGTTAGGCCTTGTCTCGCTATTTTGCAGGAAAGGGGTGATAAATTACGATAAAATAGGCGCTCACTACTGCATTAAAAACCAAATAGGTAATTCAATCTCCCCCACACTAATAAATCCCGTCCTAATAGCTTTAACGTTACTCAAAGTTATTTACCAAAGCTATTTTTAATGTTACTCAAATGTAGCGATATGCTAAATACAAATGAACAGCTAACTTTAGCTTATCTTGGCGTAATTTTGAAATATCAATCATTTCAGGATAAAAAAAATATCAAACAAAGCAATAATGATTACATGAGTGCACAGATAAAACATATTTACCGTTTTCCGATCTGCGGGCTCCTGCTACTTCATTCTGGCGACTACACTCTGTGACCGCGACCGTTGAAATGGGCGCGTTAGATCAGCGCATCCGCCCAGGGTCTGTTGCGAGCCCACGAACTGACAGTCCGCCGTTCGGAGGCGGGGCATATTGTTTGCGAATAGCCAAACTGATTCTGACAGCATAGCGGAGCTGGCGGCTTGAGGGCGGATCCGCCCTGGAGTCTTTTGCGATCAGGGATAACACATGGAGTCTATGTCCCCCATGTGTCATTCTGTGTCAGTCTGTGATGGTCGCACAAAATAAACCTAAAATGGCTAACATGTGTAGGTGCAAATGTGGCCCAGTTATCTTAAGACATATGTGGGCCACTTTTGGCAAATATTTGGCACAGTAAGCTTTTGCTAATGCAGCTGTGAGCCTTAAGTGGCCAGGAGAAAATATGGTAAATGTGGCCCAGTTATTTTAAAACATATGTGGGCCACTTTTGGCAAATATTCAGCACAGTAAGCTCTGGGTAATGTGGCTGTTAGCCTGTAGTGGCCCAAATAAAATATAGCAAATGTGGCCCAGTTATCCTAAAACATATGTGGGCCACTTTTGGCAAATATTTGGAACAGTAAACTCTGGCTAATGCAGCTGTGAGCCTTAAGTGGCCCATAGAAAATATGGCAAATGTGGCCCAGTTATTTTAAAACATATGTGGGCCACTTTTGGCAATTTTTCGGCACAGTAAACTCTGGCTAATGCAGCTGTGAGCCCTGAAGTAGCCCAGAGAAAATATGGCAAATGTGGCCCAGTTATTTTAAAACATTTGTGGGCCACTTTTGGCAAAAATTCAACACAGTTAACTCTGGCTAATGTGGCTGGTAGCCTAGAATGGCCCAGAGAAGACATGGCAAATGTGGCCTAGTTATCTTAAAACATATGTGGGCCATGCTTGGCAAATATTAGGCACAGTAAGCTATGGCTAAAGAGGATTTGAGCCTATAGTGGCCCAGAAAATATATGGCAAATGTGGCCCAGTTATCCTAAAACATATGTGGGTCACTTTTGGCAAATATTTGGAACAGTAAACTCTGGCTAATGCAGCTGTGAGCCTTAAGTGGCCCATAGAAAATATGGCAAATGTAGCCCAGTTATTTTAAAACATATGTGGGCCACTTTTGGCAAAAATTCGGCACAGTAAACTCTGGCTAATGTGGCTGGTAGCCTATAGTGGCCCAGAGAAGACATGGCAAATGTGGCCCAGTTATCTTAAAACATATGTGGGCCACGCTTGGCAAATATTCTGCACAGTAAGCTATGGCTAAAGTGGATTTGAGCCTATAGTGGCCCAGAAAAGATATGGCAAATGCGGTCCAGTTATCCTAAAACATATGTAGTACACTTTTGGCAAATATTCAGCACAGTAAGCTATGGCTAATGTGGATTTGAGCCTATAGTGGCGCAGAGAAGATATGGCAAATGTGGCCCAGTTATCTTAAAACTTATGCGGACCACTTTGCATTTCATGCATTGCAGCATTAAATACTTTAATTGTTACCATTGTTTAGGTACAAGGTCACAATCTTTAGGTCTGAGTGTGTCTTTACCATTTCTGAACTGTTTTTTTTTAATTCACTCTCTTAACTTGAACATGAACTGGAGCGGACCACCCTAGAGCCATCATTCCATTCAGTAAGTGGTCCGGTTGTACTGTAGGTGTAGGCCAGATCTGGGCCAGAATAAAAGCAAACTGTGGCCAAGAATAGGTTCAGTTCTGGTTTATTTGGTTGAATTCTGTCTGATATGTGGTATTGCTTTGGCGTATTTGTGGCCCAGATCTGACAAACAGGAGCAGAACGCCCTAGAGCCATCATTGCATTCAGTATGTGGTCCAGATGAAAGTGTCTGATGCTGGCCCGATCTGGGCCAGAATAAAAGCAAACCATGGCTCAGAATAGGGTCAGTTCTGGTTCATTTGGTTACATTCTGGCTGACATGTGATATTGCTATGGCTTAAAGAGCCCATATTATACATGAAATAGGGTCATATTTAGGTTTTAAGGGTCTCCAACAACAGTCTAATATGCATGCAAGGTCAAAAAACACTTTCATGGTCTTATAATCTGCATTTAGTTTTACCTAATTATCCCAGCGACTCCCATATGAATCGTTCAGCAATTCATTTGTACCCAAACCCGTCCTCAGCGCGAAGCTAATCTGCGCTGATTGGACCGATGACAGCCTGCTGCAATTGGTCGAAACGGATAGCCTTCAGCGCGAGACAGAGTGAAATGCCCAGCAGCTAATCAACAATATAAAAGTAGTCACACTGCATACACGCTTTATAGTGTAAGGTGTGGATTTTGGCTGCCAGTGGGTGAATGTAAATACAGACAATGGACTTAAAAAAAACAGACGACAAACTATTTTATTGAGCAAAAACTCCAAGAACTGGCGAGGAGCCCGTGACAGTCTACCTGCTCTTTTCACACAGACACACACACACACACACAAACACCTCCTCCTCCACCTCCTTAGAAGAAACAACACCAATAGAGAGGGAGACGTCCGCGACACCTCCCTCACCACCCGCGTCCTTAGTTATATCTGCGACACCCCCCGTCCTCACTTTGCTAACGGGTCACTTTCGTTTTCACTTTCGGGTTGAGGGCGGCGTGATCGTCCTTAACCTAAAGCGGCAGTTCAGCTTGCTGAACCGGCCCTGCCCAACACACACACACACACACACATTACCCTCACCGTTCGCCTAGACTAGAGTGCCAGTTCAGCTTGCTGGGTGCAATTTAGACACCTCCCTTGAACCTGAGCTGAAATATTTTGAAACCGAAGCCAGTACTTGATTGTATTGTTGTTGTTTTTTGTATTTTTGTTATTGTTTAATTTTTCTTTGTATGTGCATTATCTCAAATTGTGTACCTTTTGTATATTCTAATAAAAAAAAATTTAAAAATGTATCGCAAAAAAAAAAAAAAAATGAAACTTGACCGTTGCATGTGCGTAGGAATAGCTGACGATCCGTAAACAAAGCGGCACGCGTCGCATTTTCAACGTGGCTTTACACGCGATATGAGAAAATAAAGAGTTAACCTGATACAGTACACACGGTTACAAGTAACAAAACACAACTAAAGGGATAATTTGAGTAACGAGGCAACAGTTTTAATCGCACGTACTTACACTTGTGAAATGGGGGAAGAAACTGATTCATGATGCACTGATCCATGTTCTGACAGTCTTTACTGATCCTTCCTTTTACAAACCGATGAAGTCTTCTTTTTAAGCATGTAGTTTCCAGAAGCACTCGAACTGCTCAAGGCTGGGCTATATTGCTGAGGTTTCATCTTTGATTAGACTGTCAATAATATCCATCTGCACAGCGTGACTTCATTCGACCGGTGTCTGTGTGGCTTTTTTTCTGTGTTAGTGGGCGCCGCCGCAGGTTTCAAATCTCCTGGGTTTGCGCGCGCAACTACTTGTGTTTCGTAGCCGCGTCATCACGAAACACCTAATGACTCGTTATCAAGACGACTCGTTTGAAGCACTATGAGTCGACTCCTTTATAGATGAATCAATAGTTTTAAACACTGTTCACTTACAGATTTAAGCCTTAGCTGGATATTTCACTTCACTTAGAGCTATGTTACACACTACATGGAAGGGCATTTTCAAAAACCCATAATATGGGCTCTTTAACTGTGGCACAGATCTGGCAAACAGGAGAGGACTGCCCAAGTGCTATCATTCCATGCGGTATGTGGGCCAGATGCAAGTGTCTGGTGTGGGCTGGATTTGAGCCACGTGAATTTTGCTAGCTGGGTATTTATTTCCATTTATAATGAAGTTTATAATAACTTATTCTTTGTTCCTATAATTTGTCGGTTTGTCATCATTTCATTTGAATATTTGTGTTAAACTGCTGCATAAGATTGGTATTTTGTTATTTTTAAAACTGAGCCAGACAGTGTTTACTTCTTGCTAATGGAATAAAACAAAAGTTCATCAAGTTAAACCAGTCTTTAAACTAATTGCTAGCTAGAGATTTTTAATTTTGTACATGCATTTACACTATAGACCTAGACTCCCTGTGTTATCCGATCGGTCATAAATGTGACCAAAGATGAAAACCATTTTTTCATCGACTTTTCAATTATATTTTTGGAAAATTGACATTGATTGTTTAATATGCCTACAAATACCACACAAATTCATATATGTCACCTCTAGGGGAAAAAAATGGGATTAAATGGGTTAATTTGCACAACTTTAAATGCAATTTTCTCAATCACTTGATTTTTTTTTTAACCCACAGACCCTCCAGATTTGTATTTATATTGTGCTATACTAACAAAGAATCCATCAACGGAAAGCTTTCATATAATGCATTAATCTAAATTTCCAAAATAAAAATAAAAAAATGGTTTTGTGGTCCAAGATAATGTGGAAAATTTAGTTCCCCTTCGGATGGGGAACTCCAATGCTATGTGGAAACTTCCACTATGGGGTTTCGTCAGAATCCAATCATCTGAAAGAGTATAAAAACGGGCCAATGAAATGCCAATGAGTTGGCAGCGTCAGCGTGCACAGCTGGCGTCAATGACAATCAGTCATGCTATAAAGACGCAGCCAGTGCCATGCTCGACATCCTTTCGCTTTCAGAGCCTTTCACGAAGCTTCTGAGAGAGTCTTTGAGGGTATCTCCAACCTGTGTCTACAGAGAGAGATCGAGAAGCAGCTTCTCCCGGTCCAGAGCGCGTATACGCAGTGGCAGATGGTCGAGCTGGGTATTTCTCCCTTGCCTGGCGTCCTTTGGGTCCGGTCCTCCAAGAGTGGTTTGTATATAGGAAAAAAGCTTTCCTAAAAGAGCAACACGGTCGTGCAGCGACGTCTTTTTCAAGACGTCACTCCGACCGTGCGTTTCTGGATGCGGTGGTTTCCTATCCCCGGATGATGGGCATGAGCACAGCGTTTCATGTCTGGGGGTCCAGCATGTTAATGCGGTGCTCGCGGGCAGTGCATGCCATCACTGATGTCATGTCTGTTGCGCAGTTAAGATCGCGGCTCGCTCTTGCAAAAGAGCCACCCACCCCAGTTGTCCCCCGCACTGCGGTTGGCACTCGGGCAGATCTGAGGGTTTCAGTGGGAGTAAATCCGCCGCCCCCGGGCCGCGGACCTCTCGCTTCTCCACGCGCTCCATCCAAGCTTCAGGTGAAGAGAAGCGCTCCGTCCTTGGATAGTCGCTCTCTCACCTGATGACACCGGGGGTCAGATGTCCATCGCTGCATCGGAGGATGGGCTGTCATTGTCTGATGAGGATGCGAGCCCGCTCGCTCCCTCCCTCTGGGGTGGAGAGCGCGGCGTTAGCATCTAAAAAGCAGACGTGATGGCCGTGCTTTCTCGGGCTGCTTCGGCCGTGGGTCTGGTGATGGTTTATCCCCCAGCCCCGCGGCCGGACCGACTAGATGGGTGTGATGTGGAGGATATAAGGAGGCAAGACCTTCAAAGCCTCCCGTCCCCTTCTTCCCGGAAGGGCACAGTAAACTCACGCTGTCCTGAGGGCACTTTTTTCTGCCCGATCTGCGTGCGCTTCCATCCTCACCATCCTTGGAGGTTGGGCTGTCAAGGTATGACGAGGATTCGAACCCGCTCGCTCCCTCCGGGACTTTGAGCGCGGCGTCGAATCCAGAAGCAGACTTTGCGGCTGTGCTTCCCCAGGCTGCTTCGGCCGTGGCTCTGGAGATAGTTTATTCCCCAGCCCCGCGGCCGGACCGACTAGAGGGGTGTGATGTGGAGGATATAAGGAGGCAAGACCTTCAAAGCCTCCCGTCCCCTTCTTCCCGGAAGTGCACAGTAAACTCACGCTGTCCTGAGGGCACTTTTTTCTGCCCGATCTCCGTGCGCTTCCATCCTCACCATCCTTGGAGGTTGGGCTGTCAAGGTCTGACGAGGATTCGAACCCGCTCGCTCCCTCCGGGACTTTGAGCGCAGCGTCGAATCCAGAAGTAGACTTTGCGGCTGTGCTTCCCCAGGCTGCTTCGGCCGTGGCTCTGGAGATAGTTTATCCCCCAGCCCCGCGGCCGGACCGATTAGAGGGGTGTGATGTGGAGGATGAAGGCGAGACCTTCTAAGCCTCCCCATCCCCTTCTTCCTGGATGGGCACAGTAGGCTCACGCAGTGTGCTGCGTGCGCCTTCCCCCTCACCATGCACGCTATGGCCACCTACCAGCACTACCAAGCGCAGGCGCTGGCCCGGCTGCGCGAGGATGGTTCTGACCCAGGACTGAGCATGCGCTCCGCACTGCAACCGACTATGCTCTTACAAAAAAAAAAAAAAAAAAGTCGGCTGTGTGTGCCCTGGGAAGGACGATGATCACATCCGTGATCCAGGAATGCCACCTCAGGCTAAACCTGGTGATGTGCGTTACGTTGACAAAGTTCGCTTTCTTAACTCACCCATATCCCAGGCTGGCCTGTTCGGCGACACTGGCGGTGAATTCGCCCAGGAATTCACGCCGGTGATAGAGCAGTCAGAGGCGATGGGCGAGGTCTCTATCGGCGGGATTGTATGACCGCTCCCCCCCGCCGAGCCATCCACATCCACTGCTTTTTCGCCGATGACGCCCGCCCGCAGCTTTGCTTCGCCGCCCCCGCCTGCGCCTCCAGCCACGTGGCTGCGCCGAGCATCATGCAGGCAACCAGCGTCCCCCGCCCAGGGCGCCGCTAAGTTCGGTAAAACGGACCGCGAAGCGCCCCTGAGGCGGGCCATCTGGAGAGGAGGGAATTTGCTCTTTCCCCGCTGGAGGGCGGGGCACGTTATTTAAAGGCGTAAAAAAAAAAAAAAAAAAAACGCCATCAAAATCCTCAGTGAAAGAGCACTTTTCCCCTCCTCCGGATGTGACAGCCCGAACACTGCCAGTCTGGGACGCTATGCCTTCCAGCTCGCAGGATCGGTGCATTTCGCCAATGGCTCATGGAGCGCAAGAGAAAGGTCTCCTTTCTCTCCACTCCCAGCCCCTCTCCTGGAGTTTGAGTGCGAGACGAGAACATCTCCTCTCCTGCTCTCCTGTGGGACCCCAGCGCTCCCCGGATGAGCCCACTCACTCCACGCTGCCCCGCCGCTGGCACGTCAGCGATCGTGCAGGTGGGACCATTTGCGGGGGCTCTGCCTGCCTGGTTAGCGCGGGCCAGCCCATCGCAATGGCTCATCCAAATGACCAGACTCGGCTATGCGATTCAGTTCGCGAAACGGCCTCCCAGGTTCACAGGCGAGAGGAGATTGCTGTCCTCCTGGCGAAGGATGCAATCGAGCCGGCCCTCCAGCCGAGATGGAGCGCGGGTTTTACAGGCTCCTGGGGCATATGGCATCCGTAGCTGCGGCCACGCCGCTCGGATTGCTTCATATGAGACCACTACAGCATTGGCTTCATGATCGGGTCCCCAGACGCGCATGGCACGCGGGCACACACCGAGTGACTGTCACTGCGCTGTGTCACCGCACCCGCACCCCCTGGAAAGGACCCCTCCTTCCTACGGGCCAGTGTGCCCCTAGCTCAGGCGTCCAGGCAGGCTGTCGTTTCGGCAGATGCCTCCAGTATGGGGTGGGGGGGGGGCCGTGTGTAGCGGGCATGCTGCTGCGGACCTGTGGAGGGGAACCCAGCTGCATTGGCATATCAACTGCCTAGAGCTGTTGGCAGTGTTTCTCGCTCTGCGCCGCTTTTTACCGGTAGCTGAGGGGGCAACACGTGCTGGTCAGGACGGACAGCATGGCCGCGGTAGCGTATTCCATCCGGATGGGGGGGTATACGCTCCCGCTGCATGTCTCAGTTCGCTCGCCGTCTGCTCCTCTGGAGTCATACGCGGCTGAAGTCGCTGCTTGCTATTCACACCCCGGATGGGCTCAACCGTGCGGCCAACAGGCTCTCACGGCAGCTCCTTCCCCGGGAGAATGGCGACTCCACCCCGAGTCATGCGTAAGTATGCACTCCCCCCAGTGAGCCTACTCGCGCAGTTTCTGTGCAAGGTCAGGGAGGACGAGGGGCAGGTCTTGCTAGTTGCGCCCCTGGCCCAACCGGACCTGGATATCAGAACTCTCCCTCCTCGCGACGCCCCCCCTGGTGAGTCCCTTTGATAGAGGACCTACTCTCTCAGGGACAGGGCACCATCTGGCACCCTCGCTTAGTTCTGTGGAACCTCCACGTGGGGTCCATAAGACGCGACGAGTAAGACTTAGGTAACCTACCGGTGGCGGTGGTTAATACCATCACTCAGGCTAGTGCACCCTCTACGAGGCATGCCTACGCCCTGGAGTGGAGTCTATTCACTGAGTGGTGCGCTTCTCGCCGAGAAGACCCCCGATCTTGCCAGATCAGTGTTGTGCTTTCTTTCCTTCAGGACAGGTGGATCGAAGGCTGTCGCGCTCCACACTGAGGGTTTACGTGGCCACCATCTCCGCTCATCATGATGCGTGGATGGCGGCACCGTGGGGAGGCATAACCTCATCATCCAGTTCCTCAGAGGTGCGAGGCGGATGTTTTCCCCCGCCCCCCTTTCATACCCTCGAGATCTCGCGGTAGTGCTACGAGCCTACGTGGGGATCCCTTCGAACCACTCGACTCAGTATCCTTGAGATTTCTGTGCTTGAAGACAGCTCTGCTGGTCGTGTTGGCATCGGTTAAGAGGGTTGGGTACCTGGAGGCATTTTCGGTCAGTGACTCGTGCCTAGAATTTGGGCCGGCCTACTCTCACGTTGTCCTGAGACCCCGGCCCGGCTATGTGCCCAAGGTTCCTACCACGCCGTTTAAGAATCAGTTAGTGAGCCTGCAAGCGCTGCCCGCGGAGGAGGCAGACCCAGCCCTTTCATTGTTGTGTCCTGTTCGCGCTTTGCGAATATATGTGGACCACACTCAGAGCCTTAGATCCTCTGACCAGCTCTTTGTCCATTACAGTGGTCGGCAGATGGGAAGTTCCGTATCTAAACAGAGGTTGGCCCACTGGATAGTGGATGCCATCTCCCTCGCCTTTGGGCCAGGGTGAGCCGTGTCCCCCGGGGGTGAGAGCGCACGCCACTACGGAGCATTGCATCCTCTAGGGCGTTAGCACGCGGCGCCTCTCTGACAGACATTTGTAGAGCTACGGGTTGGGTGACACCCAATACATTTGCAAGGTTACAATCTGCGAGTGGAGCTGGTTTTCTCAAGGGTATTAGGCAACCCTTGGTGATTGAGGAAACGATTCGGTTGAGGTGTCGAAACACGCTTGCTGCGCCACTCTCCCTAACCCGGAGATACGTGCGCTTTTTCAGCTTTGTCAGTTTAGTTCCCCATTTCTTTGGCGAACCCTGCAGAGTTCCTCCGAGGCCCCCAGCACCTGACTCAGCGGAGGAGTCAGGTGTTGGCCCGTTACGTTGTCGGCATGCCCGCTGGTCAGCCCGCGTTCTGGATATAGGTGCCTGCTATGTGTGATCCCCGCTGGCGATCCCATACGTTCACTCAGCTACGGTATAGTACCCCATTCTAGGGCAGGCTCGTGTCTTCCCTCCCCGCTAACCATCCTTATGCAAGGACTCCCCATCTCTGGGCTAGTCCATAGGTTGTCACCAGGTCTCCCCTCTGGGTAACAGGTGAGCTCCGCAGCGTCCTCCCTATCGGGACTGAACGCTTTTCCAACGTACTGTCGTATCAAAACCTATTTTACTGGGTTATTGCGACTCCCCGAAAAACATAACTGTTCTGAACAGGTAAGTGAGGGCCAGGGGACACGTTGGAAGACTGTGTCTCGGGGCGTTGTAGGTGCGCTCGCTCTACTGCGTGGCCTTTCACAAAGCTTCTGAGAGAGTTTTTGAGGGTATCTCCAACCTGTGTCTACAGAGAGAGATTGAGATGAAGCTTCTCCCGGTCCATAGTGTGTACACAAAGTGGCAGACGACTGAGCTGGGTTTTTCTCCCTTACCTGGCATCCTTTGGGTCTGGTCCTCCAAGAGCGGTTTGTATAAGCAGGCAAGTTTCCCAAAAGGGCAACACAGTCATGCAGCACAACTTTTTCAAGACGTCGCTCCGACCGTGCGTTTCTTGATGCAGTGGTTTCCTGTCCCCAGATGATGGGCACGAGCACTGCATTTCGTGTCTGCTGGTCTAGAATGTAATACGGTGCTCACGTGCAGTGCATGCAGTCATTGTGATGTTGCGTAGCTAAGACCGTGGCTTGCTCTTGCAAAAGGCCGACCCACCCCAGTTGTCCCCCGCACTGCGGTTGGCACTCGGGCAGATCTGAGCGTCACAGTGGGAGTAAATCCACCGCCCTCAGGCTCACGGACTTCTTGCTCCTCTTCGCACTCCATCCAAGCTTCAGATGAGAGAAGCGCTTTATCCATGGATGGTTGCCCTCTCACTTTATGACACCGAGGATCAGATGTCCCTCGCTGCATTGGAGGATGGGCTGTCATTGTCTGATGAGGATGCGGACCCACTCCCTCCCTCCGGGGTGGTTGGCATCTGGGCTGCTTCGGCCGTGGGTCTGGTGACGGTTTATCCCCCAGCCCTGCAGCCGACAGACTAGATAAGTGTTATGTGGAGGATATAAGAAGGCAAGACCTTCTAAGCCTTCCGTCCCCTTTTTCCCAGAAGTGCATAGTAAGCTCATGCAGTCTTGGAGAGCATCTTTTTCTGCCCGATCTGCTTGCGCTTCCATCCTCACCATCCTTGGAGTGGTCTGTCAAGGTCTGATGAGGATTCGAACCCGCTCTCTCCCTTCGGGGTAATGAGCGCGCCGTCGAATCTAGAAGCAGACTTGGTGGCCGTGCTTTGCCAGGTTGCTTTGGCCGTGGTTCTGTAGATGGTTTATCCCCCAGCCCCGCGGCGGGACCGACTAGAAGGGTGTTATGTGGAGGATGTACAGAAGGCAAGACCTTCTAAGCTTCCCGTCCCCTTCTTCCTGGAAGTGCACAGTAAGCTCATGCAGTGCACTGCATGTGCCTCCGCCCTCACCATGCATGCTATGGCCACCTACCAGTGCTACCAAGTGCAGGCGCTGGCCCAGCTGCATGAGGATGATACCGACCCAGGACTGAGCATGAGCTCTGCACCGCAACCGACAATGCTCTTGGAAAAAAAGATAGCTGTGTGTGCCCTGGGAAGGACGATGGTCACATTCAGGGCTGGACTGGAGAAAAAAAAATTAAATTAAAATATCGGCCCTGGCATTTTGGGCCAGAGTGCTACGATGTAGTCCCCCCTCCGAAACGGGCTCGTTACTCCCCTCCCCGCTAACCATCTTCTCATTTGTGTACTCCCCCTTTCTCAGGGCTAGTCCAAATGCTATTTGTCACCAGGTCTTCCCCTTCGGGCAGCAGGTGGCCTCCGCAGCATCCTCCCTATCGGGACTGAACGCTTTCCTAACGTACTGTTGTATCTAAAACTCCTAGAATTTAACTAGGTGTATTTTTACAACTCCACAAAAAATATATCTAAACCGGAACAGTTAAGTAAGGTAAGTAAGGGCCAGGGGACATGTTGGAAGACTGCGCCTCTGGTGATGCAGGTCTGCTCGTGCTGAGACGTGGTAAGGTTCTTTCGTTGTGGCGTTTTCCATAGATTTCCCCATAGTGGAAGTTTTTCCACATAGCATTGAAGTTCCCCTGCCGAATAGGAACGCTCTGGTTACAAAGGTAACCCTCATTCTCCGAGGGGGGGAACGGAAATGCTATGTTCCTTCACCACAACGAATGTTTTTTAGCTGTTGAGCATGAAAGTCTCTTCAGCTAGAAAAGGATGTCTAGCGTGGCACAAGCTGCGTCTTTATAGCAAGTCTAACTGTCATTGACGCCAGCTGTGCACGCTGACGCCACCAACTCATTGGCATTTCATTGACCCATTTTACACTCTTTCAGATGACTAGATTCTGACGAAATCCCCATAGTGGAAGTTTTTCCACATTGCATTTCCGTTCCCCCCTCGGGGAACGAGGGTTACCTTGGTAACCAGAGCGTTTGTATGATAGAGACACTGATTTCTCCCTTACTCTTTTCATTTTCTCAATTAGTATATTTGCTAAATAAAGTAATATCATTCTAACCCACATGGAAAGAACCTATATGAGGATATATGCGCTATATATGTAACCTATATGCAGTATATATGCACATATGTGATAATATATATGCTGCATATATGCGTATATATGCCACATATAGGCAAAATTGAGGTGCATGTGCATATACAGGCCATATAGGTGTCCTGTATTGCAATTTTATATCCACATATAAGCCCTATATGTACATACAAGATATATCTTCTATATACCTCATATCTCACTTTGGCAACTGTCATACATGATGCCTAGCTCATATTTTCTATTATCAAGGCAATGACTAAGAACTAGCAAAACAAACAAAAAAAAAAATTGCAAAGAAAAAAAATACTTATGTGCGAACTGCTTGATACTT
The DNA here is from genome assembly GCF_903798145.1 of Danio aesculapii. Taxonomy (NCBI): domain Eukaryota; kingdom Metazoa; phylum Chordata; class Actinopteri; order Cypriniformes; family Danionidae; genus Danio; species Danio aesculapii. The sequence continues at coordinate 20,756,277 of NC_079448.1, read as the reverse complement.
GAAATTGGTATCACATGTAATTGGCATGTTATGAAATTTAACTATGGCAAATAAGTGAGAGGAGATGGAAAGCTATGATGTCTACATGTTCATTTACAAGGTTAATTCTTTCTTGTATGAAGATAGTGGAAAGAAGGAAATGTATAACAAAATGGTTTGTCCTTTTTATTTTGTTTTCATTTTTATGTATTTTTTTGTTGTTGGACTATATGTTTTTCTTGTACTATTTGATTGTTCTTAAGTAAATAAGAAGTGCAAATTTCTACATTTTATTTATGTTGTCTAGCAGCTATGGATTTTAAAAATTTTACTAATATATAGGTAAACATATAGGTGAACATATATGTACATATAATATAGGAAAAGGACAATTTTATATATGTCACATATATTAAAAACCTATATCAAAACCTATATTAAAACATGTGTTTATATGGGTTGTTTTCGTGTGGGAATCTAAATTTATTGGAGAATGAAAATGGCAAAGGATATTAAAAGGTCACAATTTAAAAAAGCCCTTTGGTGCTGTTTATTTCATTGGTAGAAATAAAGAGAAGGCCATGTTGTTTTATTTAAAAATAATAATAAAATACAGGGCTTCATGTAATACATCTCTTATTGGATAATTTTTTATAAGACACAAAGAAATAAAAAATCCATATTTATGTAGGTGTGTCAATACTGAATTGCGTGCATTTGGTGTAAAACTTCAATGAAGGCTAACCAAAAAATAGCATTTGTTTAAAATACTGTTAGGTAATAATCAGTAATTCAAATTCACATATGAGCAATTCCATGCGAATGTCAATCTTGTCATTAAAAGAATTAAGTTTTCACCAAAATAGCCAAACCCTTTCTAGGTCTCTAGTGTATGTTTGTATTTTAAAATATTGTAAAATTACTCAAAAATGTCTATGTCAATGTTTTCACACAATTATGTTTGATTTACCAAACTCACACAAGCAGCAATTTTACATCTGTCATATCTATAACCAAGCTTTTTCCTCATAAATGCAAAAAATGTAAAAACAATAAAAATAAATAAATCAGTCATGTTTGTTCTATATTGAGCAACTCTTATCTATTTGATTGGCATTATTTTTTTTAAGTTGTGCAGTTTAATTCAAATTCAAAATTTCTTCAAAGTATGTTGTATACCATAAACTCGCTAACTTTTTTGGTCACATCCATAACGCATGTTTATTTTCCTCATTTAAAACATAAACATACATTACATTAAGTTTTTCTGCAAATGTCACATCCATAAAGCTGTAATTGCTCATATGGCTTCCATTTTAGACTGACTGAAATGGAAATTTGAACCAGTTCTTTCAGACTATCTCTCTGAAAGAACATGTTTGTGGAATTGCCTCTTCTGATTGCACTTGAAAGTTAAATTAATTATATATATATACATATATATGACTGACAAATCTTTAAAAAAAAAGCAGTATACTCCTTTTGATGGGTCTGATTCTAACCTTTAGATTCTCAATTCACAAAGCTTTGAAATCAAGGAATTGATTTTATTAAAAACCAACTTCCAATAAATAAGTGTGTCATGTAAATGCACCCTTATTGTATTATTTAACAAAAATCCTGACTTTGGCCATTGGTCTTTATCCAGGGTGAATAAATCATGACACAATTTCAAATTCTGAGTGAGCTATTTAGAATTTCAGTCAGATAATCTATCTTTATTAAAGAGCCCATATTATGGGTTTTTGAAAATGCCCTTCCATGTAGTGTGTAACATAGCTCTAAGTGAAGTGAAATATCCAGCTAAGGCTTAAATCTGTAAGTGTACAGTGTTTAAAACTATTGATTAATCTATAAAAGAGTCGACTCATAGTGCTTCAAACGAGTCGTCTTGATAACGAGTCATTAGGTGTTTCGTGATGACGGGGCTACGAAACACAAGTAGTTGCACGCGCAAACCCGGGAGATTTGAAACCTGCGGCCCCGCCCACTAACAGAAAAAAAGTCACCCACACACACAGAGACACACACAGACACCGGTGGAATGAAGTCACGCTGTGAAGATATATTTTATTGACAGTCTAATCAAAGATGAAACCTCAGCAATATAGCCTAGCCTTGAGCAGGTCGAGTGCTTCTGGAAATTACATGCTTAAAAAGAAGACTTCATCAGTTTGTTAAAGGAAGGATCAGTAAAGACTGTCAGAACATGGATCAGTGCATCATGGATCAGTTTCTTCCCCCATTTCACCAGTGTAAGTACGTGCGATTAAAACTGTTGCCTCGTTTACTCTATCTTGCAAATTATTTATTTAGTTGTGTTTTGTTACTTGTAACCGCGTGTATTGTATCAGGTTAACTCTTTATTTTCTCATATCGCGTGTAAAGCCACGTTGAAAACGCGACGCGTGCCGCTTTGTTTACGGATCGTCAGCTGTTGCTACACGCATGGAACGGTCAAGTTTCAAAATAGTTCAGCTCAGTTTTCGAGGTGAGGTGTCTAAATTGCACCCAGCAAGCTGAACTGGAGCTCTAGGCGTGTGTGTCGTGTCCTCGGGGAGGATTGTAAATGTGTGTCGTGTGTGTGTGTGTGTGTGGGCTTGGTGATATAACTGAGCGCCGCGGATATAACTGAGGTCCGCGCCCTCTCTATTCTGCCGCTCTAGGTTTCCTCTATGGACCCGCCGGCCCTGTGTGTGTGTGTGTGCGTGCGTGCATGCGTGTGTGTGAAAAGAGCAAGTAGACTGCAACACGGGCTAGGAGATCTCCTCGCCAGTTCTTGGACTTTTTGCTCAGTAAAATAGTTAGTCGTCAGTATTTTCTAGTCCATCGTCTGAATTTACATTCACTCACTGGCAGCCAAAATCCACTATAAAGCATGTGTGCACTGTGACTTTTATATTGTTGATTAGCAGCTGGGCATTTCACTCTGCCTGGTGCTGAAGCCTTGTCCGTGTCGACCAATCGCAGCAGGCTGTCATCGGTCCAATCAGCGCAGATTAGCTTCGCGCTGAGGAGGGGTTTGAGAACAAATGAATCGCTGAACGATTCATATGGGAGTCGCTGGAATAATTAGGTAAAAATAAATGCAGATTATAAGACCATCAAAGTGTTGTTTGACCTTGCATGCATATTAGACTGTTGTTGGAGACCCTGTTGTTAAACCCCTCTTGAAGAAGAGCAACCTGGATAATACCCTATTGAGCAATTACAGGCCCATCTCAAATCTCCCTTTCATTGGGAAAATCATTGAAAAAGTTGCTTTTAACCAGGTTAACAAGTTCTTAAACTTCAAGGGGTGTTTAGACAATTATCAATCTGGTTTCAGACCACATCACAGTACAGAGAGCGCCCTTATAAAGATAATCAATGATATCCGCCTAAATACAGATTCAGGCAAACTAACAGTGCTGGTACTGCTCGATCTCAGTGCCGCATTTGACACTGTCGATCACAGCATACTTCTGGATAGGCTAGAAAACATGGTTGGGCTGTCTGGGACGGTCCTCAAATGGTTCAGATCTTACCTTGAAGGGAGAGGTTACTATGTCAGTATAGGTGATCATAGGTCGAGGTGGACACCCATGACATGTGGAGTCCCCCACAAGGCTCGATTCTGGCACCTCTCCTGTTCAACCTTTATATGCTTCCTCTGAGCCAAATAATAAGAAAAAAACAAATCTCCTACCTCCTATGCTGATGACACTCAGATCTACCTAGCCTTACTGCCTAATGACTACAGCCCCATTGACACCCTCTGCCAATGCATTGATGAAATTAACAATTGGATGTGCCAAAACTTTCTTCAGTTAAACAAAGAGAAAACTGAAGTGATTGGGTTTGGGGACAGAGATGAGGTTCTTAAGGTGAATGCGTACCTTGGCTCTAAGGGTCAAACAACAAAAAATAAGGTCAAGAATCTTGGTGTGACTCTGGAGTCAGATCTGAGTTTCAATAGTCATGTCAAAGCAGTCAGTAAATCAGCATACTATCATCTCAAAAACATTGCAAGAATTAGATGCTTTGTTTCCAGTGAAGACTTAGAGAAACTTGTTCATGCCTTTATCAGCAGCAGGGTGGATTACTGTAACGGCCTCCTCACTGGCCTCCCCAAAAAGACAGTCAGACAGTTACAGCTCATCCAGAACGCTACGGCCAGAATTTCAAATAAACTAGAAATTCCAAGAGTTCAGTCAAAGCAGGGTGAATTGGCTTTCAGCTACTACGCCCCTCACTGCTGGAATCAGCTTCCAGAAATGATCAGATGTGCTCCAACATTAGGCACATTCAAATCAAGACTGAAAACACATCTGTTTAGCTGTGCCTTTACTGAATGAGCACTGTGCTACGTCCGACAGATCACACTATACTATTTTTCTCTTCTTTTCATTCTTTTATAACCCATTTTATCTGTTTTTCTGCTTATTTATTTTATTTTTTTTTATCCATTTTTATTATTTGTTTTTATTTTTCTTATACTTGTTTCTTTTATTCCTGTTTGTGTAAAGCACTTTGAATTGCCACAGTGTATGAAATGTGCTATATAAATAAACTTGCCTTGCCTTGCCTTTATTGGTGTGCAGGAAGATTCACTACAAACAGGAAGGGAGTTTGATCATTGGATTGCTTAAATGTTGGGAGTCAGCAGTCGGCAGGTTCACAGGGTCCATCACTGTTCTGCCTTTGATGAATTTCCTTTAGGCAGACCTATCTTACACATTACCACACACATACAGGCTGCAGTGCTATCCAAAGCCCATTGAAATTTCATCACTGTAGAGGATTTAAATTCAGAGTTTGTAGTTTCTGTACTTTAAGTTCTAAATAGCTTGTGCAATGCAGCACCAGGTGCACACTAAAGTTTCTATTAGTTTCAACCCATCAGATATAATCATTGTCAGCAAATGTGCTGCTGGTCTGAAAACGAAGTGCGTTCAGGCACATTGCTGATTTGTTGCTACATTTAGTCAACTGAAATACACTGCGCCACTGACATAAAGTCAATGGTGAATGATTGATTGATTGGATATTTAAAAAGCATGTTTGCTTTATGCACATATAGATGGGTTCACAACGTGCAAATCCACCACTGCATAAGGGCAACTGGCTCTTAAAAGGAATGGGATAGAAAACTCTGGACCCTATCATACACCCAGCGCAATAAGGTGCAAGCCGTGTTTCCACAACGTGTTGCTATTTTCAGACTAACGCAACCTTAATTTTCCCATCTTCCACCACGTTGTTTAAATAGAAAATCCATTTGCGCCACTTTGTGGACCCATGGGTGTTCTGAATTAAAGGAATAAATTATTACAAAAATTATTTTCTGCATAAATATAAAAACCAGTACCTCCATGCCTTCTTCACCTCCGGGGCTTTTTTCAGTTTATTCATGACAACTTGCTTTTGTATAATGTTATTATTATTATTAATAATATTATTTATTATAATATTTATATTTGTTTCATTAAAAACAAACTTAGATTTGTCAACCTGTCAAGTTTTATACCATATGGGGCACAAGGACGTGTTTTTGGATATAACAAAATAATCTACCAATGAAAGCCCGTTCCACTGAATAAAAAAAATTATAATAATAATTGGGGAAAAAAAAAAAAAGTAAAAAAAAAAAAAAAACTTTGCGAGTTATAAAGTCAGAATTCTGAGTTATAAAGTCAGAATTGCCAGTTATAAAGTCAGAATTCTGAGTTATTAAGTCAGAATTGTGAGTTATTATGTCAGAATTCCGAGTTATAAAGTCAGAATTCTGAGTTATTAAGTCAGAATTCCGAGTTATAAAGTCAGAATTGCGAGTTATTAAGTCAGAATTCCGAGTTATAAAGTCAGAATTCCGAGTTATAAAGTCAGAATTGCATGTAATTACAGTATATCAGAATTCTGAGTTATAAAGTCAAAATTCTGAGTTAAGTCAGAGTTGCGTGTTATTATGTCAGAATTCCGAGTTATAAAGTCAGAATTCCGAGTTATAAAATCAGAATTGCGAGTTATTAAGTCAGAATTCCGAATTAGAAATGAGTTTCCTGTTATGCCAACAGGCCATAAATGGAGTTTTAAAGACACATGCACATTAGCTCATAATCACAACATAAAGCCTATATCTGACTTTTTATCGTTTATCACACTTTCAAAAAGGAAATATATAGTTGAACTAGACTGTCTATTTATTTGTATGGATTTGTTCTTTATTACCATTTGGTCTAAATAGCAATTATAAAGCAATAAACAGAGCGCCTGAAACTAGCTATAGGTTGTGTGATTCCTCCAAAAGTCTAAAATTAGGATGTCTATATTATTTATCTATTATATGTGTAACAATTATATGATTTACATTTTGTTGCAGCTGTTACTTGTTTCATATTGCAAGAGTGCTCTCGTGTGGAGTACTTGCGCTGCAGACATATCGTACATGGACATTAAAAAGGGCTAAAACTAAAAGGGTTGTTTTAGTTTATATTTCAGTACAGTAAAAGTTTCAACCAAATACTGTGTATTCCTGGCCTTTATTGGTAAACTGGGCTGCGAATCCATACCACATCACAAGCAAAGAACCTAAAGAAAGAGTCTTTAACACTTCAATTATTGCCAATAGCCATAACAGGAAACTCCTTTAAAACTCGCAATTCTGACTTTATAACTAGGAATTCTGACTTTATAACTCAGAATTTTGACTTTATAACTCAGAATTCTAACTTTGTAACTCGCAATTCTGACTTAATAACTCAGAATTCTAACTTTATAACTCAGAATTGCGACTTTATAATTCAGAATTCTGACTTAGTTTTTTTTTTTTTTCCAATTAATTATTGTTTTATTCAGTGGCGGGAACGGGCTTCCATAATGGGGTATGCAAAATAATCTTTTTTTTTCTTTTGAAATAAGACTATTTTGCTTACCCATTGGCAGACTATTTTGCTTCTTTGAAAGAAAAACTCACTTAATATTGGCATATTATTTCTTAAAACAAAACAATATTTGCTTGTCTAGAAAATTCTTCTTAATTTAAGAATTTTTAGATATTTGGACTAGAAAGAAGACAAACAATGTAAGTAAGAAAATTATTTTTGCTGTGAAGTCCGCATAATTAGGGGCGTGGCAACTTGAGTGACAGCTAGGTCTCGCCATCACTTCACCTTAGTTGATTCTGGCTGATTAGCCGCTGAACTCAGCATATACAATGTATTTTTGTTTGGTTTATGTGGTTTTAAACAGTCAGTTGCTTTTTGGAATTATTTATTACAATTATCAGATGATAATTGATTAATGATATGGCATACTGTGTGCAAACCATTCATGCGGCCTCCATTTCCCAGGTGAGTAAAAATATATACACTCTAAAAAACGTTGGGTTATTTATTTAACCCAATGGTTGAGTTAAAAATATTTGGTGCTTTGTTGGGTTATTTTTAAATCTTTATTGAGTTATTTATTTAATTACTCAACCAGTTGGGTTACAATTTTTGAATTTCAACAGTCAACTAATTGAACTGACACAGAACCGCTGTATCAATATGCGTACGTGATGTTGCTCTTGCGTTAAAGTTTATGCAAGCTCTAATGCAGTAAATTAGAGTAGAAATGCAGCAAATTGCCTCTTCGTGTCATGTTTTTTTATGTCTGTTTCACCTGGACTCTTAATTATTGATGATACAAACGTTCACGCTTCATAGCCGATCTATATGCAGATAAAAACGCTTTCTCTACCTCCGTGTTCATCTCTACAGTTGTTTTGGAGGAAATGATACACGTATTTGAGATATTCCACCATCATTTTTGTCTTTAGGACCCAGCAGAGACATCAAACCTGAGTCGCGTCTAGTCTTGTTGAAGGTATGTTATGTTGTCTTAAAAAACACTGTCCTTTCGCTAGGAAACTAAACTATATTGTAACAACTAAATGCTAATATAGAGATATATATACGCTACATTTTGTTCAGGAAGTTGTTGGTTTTTCCAAGAAGTACGGAATCCGAGCATTATGTTATTATTGGTTATTATTCGCCGCTAGAGGGTGCTGAATGGATCGCAACGTGAGGAAGTTATCCTCCTGGACAAGAGCAGAGCAGAAGCTTGCTACATCATCTTTTACCAGAAGAGGATTCACTATCCATTTTAAGGTACTTGATTATTAACTATTGAAAGTTAAATATTATTAGTGTACTATATTGAAGGCCCTGAAAATTGCATTTTCCCTACATCTTATACTAACCTACAGGGATGAAACCACAACCCTGATAATGTTAGATGCTAATATAAATGTTTAATCGGTTATATATGTCATACAACAATTAAATATAAGCTTAAAAAATTATATATATATATATATATATATATATATATATATATATATATATATATATATATATATATATATAAGAATTGTAACATCTGCTAGCTCTGTATAATAATAGTAGTAATATATGCTAATAATCAATAAGACAAAGCCCTTAAACATACATGTCCTTGCCCAGTTTTCAATTCAGGTGAGATTTTAGTGATGCTGTGACCACTCGACTGATAAATGTTGACTGTCAGCTCATGTTCATTTGTGGTTTATTTTATTTTTTGTTTGTTTGTTCATTGTAGGTTGCTCTGTATTTTGTAATATGTACATGATGTAAAAATGCACAGATACACACACTTAAGCAGTATCATACACTGTAAAGGTGTCTTTACATCACAATATGTCTTAAAATCTAATTATACATTTGTAATTCTTCTGTAAATGCATTTATACTTCTCTGAACAGCACTGGTAGTGTGTAAAGACACAAATGTCTCTTTCAAAAGTGTTTCTGTGCCTTATTTGAGTGTGAATTTGGTATTAGACTCTGTATCAGGCATGAGGCCACAGGTGAGTACAGATGACTGATATAGAGTCTAAGCACAGTTCAGAAATTTCAGAACTCCACTCCTGGAACATTTGACCAAATAAATTGCGATATTACAGACATTAACCTATTTATATTAATTATTGCGTTATGACAATTTACTGACAGGTTCCAGTTATTTCAGTAGAAATCTGTGATCAGGAGTTTGACTCTTTTGCAAGTTTCTGAGCATGAGAATTAAACACACTGATGAACATCAGTGCACAACTGACCATGTAAAATGGACATTATTTGCCCATCAAATTTGCAAATGTGATGCACCTTAACAACTCACATAAAAGACTAATCCTGCAGCTAAAAGCACATTTTCATAGTTTTTTTTTTTTTCTCTGTTTAAGGTATACCCTGGAGATGACCACTTCCAGTTATCTTTTCTCCGTTGCTAAACTGGGTAAGTGCATGATTTTTGTTGTTATTTGGTCTGGCATACATGTGCAAATTTAAAATTTCTGTTTTAAGGTTGAAGCGAACATCATTTGGTATATGGGGGAGTGGGTAACTAAACCATTCTTGGTGTGAAATTCCATAGCATTTTCTCCTCTGTTGAAGTCAGTGGGGACGATGAAGGTTTTGATTTGCTTTGTCTTTTAAGTTATCATTTCTGGTCAGCAGAAAAAAAAATAAATAAATCAACAACTTGAGGGTGAGTAAATGATGAATACAACCAAAAATCGGTGAAACACCCATACACTCATTCAGCAGCAGAGGCGAATCCATCATGTCCTGGAGCTGGGTCAGTTGGCATTACTGTGTGAAGTTTGCATGTCCCTCACAGTCCAAGTGCATGCAGTATAGGTAAATTTAATAAACTAAATTGGCCGTAGTGTATGGGTGTTTCACTGATTTTTGGGTGTATTCATCATTTACTCACCCTCAAGTTGTTGATTGATTTCTATTTATTTATTTATTTATTTTTATTTCTGCTGACCACAAATGATAACTTTAAAAGACAAGGCAAATCAAAAACTTAATAGTCCCCACTGACTTCAACAGAAGAAACAAATGCTTTGGAATTTCATTGTGGACCAAGAATGGTTTAGTTCCCCTTCGGATGGGGAACTCCAATGCTATGTGGAAACTTCCACTATGGGGATTTCGTCAGAATCCAATCATCTGAAAGAGTATAAAAACAGGCCAATGAAATGCCAATGAGTTGGCAGCGTCAGCGTGCACAGCTGGCATCAATGACAATCAGTCATGCTATAAAGACGCAGCCAGTGCCACGCTCGACATCCTTTCGCTTTCAGAGCCTTTCACGAAGCTTCTGAGAGAGTCTTTGAGGGTATCTCCAACCTGTGTCTACAGAGAGAGATCGAGAAGCAGCTTCTCCCGGTCCAGAGCGCGTATACGCAGTGGCAGATGGTCGAAGCTGGGTATTTCTCCCTTGCCTGGCGTCCTTTGGGTCCGGTCCTCCAAGAGCGGTTTGTATATAGGAAAAAAGCTTTCCTAAAAGAGCAACACGGTCGTGCAGCGCGTCTTTTTCAAGACGTCACTCCGACCGTGCGTTTCTGGATGCGGTGGTTTCCTATCCCCGGATGATGGGCATGAGCACAACGTTTCATGTCTGGGGGTCCAGCATGTTAATGCGGTGCTCGCGGGCAGTGCATGCCATCACTGATGTCATGTCTGTTGCGCAGTTAAGATCGCGGCTCGCTCTTGCAAAAGAGCCACCCACCCCAGTTGTCCCCCGCACTGCGGTTGGCACTCGGGCAGATCTGAGGGTTTCATTGGGAGTAAATCCGCCGCCCCCGGGCCGCGGACCTCTCGCTCCTCCACGCGCTCCATCCAAGCTTCAGGTGAAGAGAAGCGCTCCGTCCTTGAATGGTCGCTCTCTCACCTGATGACACCGGGGGTCAGATGTCCATCGCTGCATCAGAGGATGGGCTGTCATTGTCTGATGAGGATGCGAGCCCGCTCGCTCCCTCCCTCCGGGGTGGAGAGGGCGGCGTTAGCATCTAAAAAGCAGACGTGATGGCCGTGCTTTCTCGGGCTGCTTCGGCCGTGGGTCTGGTGATGGTTTATCCCCCAGCCCCGCGGCCGGACCGACTAGATGGGTGTGATGTGGAGGATATAAGGAGGCAAGACCTTCAAAGCCTCCCGTCCCCTTCTTCCCGGAAGTGCACAGTAAACTCACGCTGTCCTGAGGGCACTTTTTTCTGCCTGATCTGCGTGCGCTTCCATCCTCACCATCCTTGGAGGTTGGGCTGTCAAGGTCTGACGAGGATTCGAACCCGCTCGCTCCCTCCAGGACTTTGAGCGCGGCGTCGAATCCAGAAGCAGACTTTGCGGCTGTGCTTCCCCAGGCTGCTTCGGCCGTGGCTCTGGAGATGGTTTATCCCCCAGCCCCGCGGCCGGACCGATTAGAGGGGTGTGATGTGGAGGATGAAGGCGAGACCTTCTAAGCCTCCCCATCCCCTTCTTCCTGGATGGGCACAGTAGGCTCACGCAGTGTGCTGCGTGCGCCTTCCCCCTCACCATGCACGCTATGGCCACCTACCAGCGCTACCAAGCGCAGGCGCTGGCCCGGCTGCGCGAGGATGGTTCTGACCCAGGACTGAGCATGCGCTCCGCACCGCAACCGACTATGCTCTTACAAAAAAAAAAAAAAAAAGTCGGCTGTGTGTGCCCTGGGAAGGACGATGATCACATCCGTGATCCAGGAATGCCACCTCAGGCTAAACCTGGTGATGTGCGTGACGTTGACAAAGTTCGCTTTCTTAACTCACCCATATCCCAGGCTGGCCTGTTCGGCGACACTGGCGGTGAATTCGCCCAGGAATTCACGCCGGTGATAGAGCAGTCGGAGGCGATGGGCGAGGTCTCTATCGGCGGGATTGTATGACCGCTCCCCCCCCCGCCGAGCCATCCACATCCACTGCTTTTTCGCCGAGGACGCCCGTCCGCAGCTTTGCTTCGCCGCCCTCGCCTGCGCCTCCGGCCACGCGGCTGCGCCGAGCATCGCGCAGGCAACCAGCGTCCCCCGCCCAGGGCGCCGCTAAGTTCGGTAAAACGGACCGCGAAGCGTCCCTGAGGCGGGCCATCTGGGGAGGGAATTTGCTCTTTCCCCGCTGGAGGGCGGGGCACGTTATTCAAAGGTGTAAAAAAAAAAAAAAAAAACGCCATCAAAATCCTCAGTGAAAGAGCACTTTTCCCCTCCTCCGGATGTGACAGCCCGAACACTGCCAGTCTGGGACGCTATGCCTTCCAGCTCGCAGGATCGGTGCATTTCGCCAATGGCTCATGGAGCGCGAGAGAATGGTCTCCTTTCTCTCCACTCCCAGCCCTTCTCCTGGAGTTTGAGTGCGAGACGAGAACATCTCCTCTCCTGCTCTCCTGTGGGACCCCAGCGCTCCCCGGATGAGCCCACTCACTCCACGCTGCCCCGCCGCTGGCACGTCAGCGATCGTGCGGGTGGGACCATGGCGGGGGCTCTGCCTGCCTGGTTAGCGCGGGCCAGCCCATCGCAATGGCTCATCCATATGACCAGACTCGGCTATGCGATTCAGTTCGCGAAACGGCCTCCCAGGTTCACGGGCGACCAGGGTCAGTCCTGCGTCCGCCCCTGTCTTGCGAGAGGAGATTGCTGTCCTCCTGGCGAAGGATGCAATCGAGCCGGCCCTCCAGCTGAGATGGAGCGGGGTTTTACAGCCCGCACTTCATCGTGCCCAAAAAAGAGCGGTGGGCTATGGCCAATCCTATATCTGCACATTTTGAACCGCTGCCTTCACTGGCTGTGCTCCGAAATGCTTACGCAGATGCACATCACGCGATGCGTTCGTCCTCAGGATTGGTTTGCAGCAATAGATCTGAAGGATGCGTATTTTCATATCTCCACACTTCCACGCCACCGGCAGTTTCTGCGGTTTGCGTTTGAAGGTCGAGCGTGGCAATACAAGGTCCTCCCCTTCGGGCTCTCTCTGTCTCCGCGAGTTTTCACCAAGCTCGCGGAGGGTGCCCTCGCGCCCCTTCGGCTCGCCGGCATCCGCACGCCCAATTATTTCGATGACTGGCTGATTTTTAGCCCACTCTCAGGAGCAATTGATTATGCACAGAGAGGAGGTGCTCCGGTACCTCCGCCCGTTGGGGTTTCAGGTCAACCGAGAAAAGAGCAAGCTCGCCCCCGTGCAGAGCAACTCCTTTCTCGGGTTGGAGCTGGACTCGATCACTATGGAGGCGCGCCTCTCACGAGAGTGCGCCGAGGTAATGCTGAACTGTCTGAGAGAGTTCGACAGGGAAAAAAAGTGGTCCCCCTGAAATTATTTCAGAGGCTCCTGGGGCATATGGCATCCGTAGCCGCGGCCACGCCGCTCGGATTGCTCCATATGAGACCACTACAGCATTGGCTTTACGATCGGGTCCCCAGACGCGCATGGCACGCGGGCACACACCGAGTGACTGTCACTGCGCTGTGTCACCGCACCCGCACCCCCTGGAAAGGACCCCTCCTTCCTACGGGCCAGTGTGCCCCTAGGTCAGGCGTCCAGGCAGGCTGTCGTTTCGGCAGATGCCTCCAGTATGGGGTGGGGGGGCCGTGTGTAGCGGGCATGCTGCTGCGGACCTGTGGAGGGGAACCCAGCTGCATTGGCATATCAACTGCCTAGAGCTGTTGGCAGTGTTTCTCGCTCTGCGCCGCTTTTTACCGGTGCTGAGGGGGCAACACGTGCTGGTCAGGACGGACAGCACGGCCGCGGTAGCGTATTCCATCCGGATGGGGGGTATACACTCCCGCTGCATGTCTCAGCTTGCTCGCCGTCTGCTCCTCTGGAGTCATACGTGGCTGAAGTCGCTGCTTGCTATTCACACCCCGGATGGGCTCAACCGTGCGGCCAACAGGCTCTCACGGCAGCTCCTTCCCCGGGAGAATGGCGACTCCACCCCGAGTCATGCGTAAGTATGCACTCCCCCCAGTGAGCCTACTCGCGCAGTTTCTGTGCAAGGTCAGGGAGGACGAGGGGCAGGTCTTGCTAGTTGCGCCCCTGGCCCAACCGGACCTAGATATCAGAACTCTCCCTCCTCGCGACGCCCCCCCTGGCGAGTCCCTTTGGAAGAGGACCTACTCTCTCAGGGACAGGGCACCATCTGGCACCCTCGCTTAGTTCTGTGGAACCTCCACGTGGGGTCCATAAGACGCGACGAGGAAGACTTAGGTAACCTACCGGTGGCGGTGGTTAATACCATCACTCAGGCTAGTGCACCCTCTACGAGGCATGCCTACGCCCTGGAGTGGAGTCTATTCACTGAGTGGTGCGCTTCTCGCCAAGAAGACCCCCGATCTTGCCAGATCAGTGTAGTGCTTTCTTTCCTTCAGGACAGGTGGAGCGAAGGCTGTCGCACTCCACACTTAGGGTTTACGTGGCCACCATCTCCGATCATCATGATGCGTGGATGGCGGCACCGTGGGGAGGCATAACCTCATCATCCAGTTCCTCAGAGGTGCGAGGCGGATGTTTTCCCCCGCCCCCCTCTCATACCCTCTTGAGATCTCGCGGTAGTGCTACGAGCCTACATGGGGATCCCTTCGAACCACTCGACTCAGTATCCTTGAGATTTCTGTCCTTGAAGACAGCTCTGCTGGTCGTGTTGGCATCGGTTAAGAGGGTTAGGTACCTGGAGGCATTTTCGGTCAGTGACTCATGCCTAGAATTCGGGCCGGCCTACTCTCACGTTGTCCTGAGACCCCGGCCCGGCTATGTGCCCAAGGTTCCTACCACGCCGTTTAAAAATCAGGTAGTGAGCCTGCAAGCGCTGCCCGCGGAGGAGGCAGACCCAGCCCTTTTATTGTTGTGTCCTGTTCGCGCTTTGCGAATATATGTGGACCACACTCAGAGCCTTAGATCCTCTGACCAGCTCTTTGTCCATTACAGTGGTCGGCAGATAGGAAGTGCCGTATCTAAACAGAGGTTGGCCCACTGGATAGTGGATGCCATCTCCCTCGCCTTTGGGCCAGGGTGAGCCGTGTCCCCCGGGGGTGAGAGCGCACTCCACTACGGAGCATCGCATCCTCCTGGGCGTTAGCACGCGGCGCCTCTGACAGACATTTGTAGAGCTACGGGTTGGGTGACACCCAATACATTTGCAAGGTTACAATCTGCGAGTGGAGCCGGTTTCCTCAAGGGTATTAGGCAACCCTTGGTGATTGAGGAAACGATTCGGTTGAGGTGTCGAAACACGCTTGCTGCGCCACTCTCCCTAACCCGGAGATACGTGCGCTTTTTCAGCTTTGTCAGTTTAGTTCCCCATTTCTTTGGCGAACCCTGCAGAGTTCCTCTGAGGCCCCCAGCACCTGACTCAGCGGAGGAGTCAGGTGTTGGCCCGTTACGTTGTCGGCATGCCCGCTGGTCAGCCCGCGTTCTGGGTATAGGTGCCTGCTATGTGTGATCCCCGCTGGCGATCCCATACGTTCACTCAGCCACGGTATAGTCCCCCCTTCTAGGGCTGGCTCGTGTCTTCCCTCCCCGCTAACCATCCTTATGCAAGGACTCCCCATCTCTGGGCTAGTCCATAGGTTGTCACCAGGTCTCCTCTCTGGGTAACAGGTGAGCTCCGCAGCGTCCTCCCTATCGGGACTGAACGCTTTCCCAACGTACTGTCATATCAAAACCTATTTTACTGGGTTATTGCGACTCCCCGAAAAACATAACTGTTCTGAACAGGTAAGTGAGGGCCAGGGGACACGTTGGAAGACTGTGTCTCGGGGCGTTGTAGGTGCGCTCGCTCTACTGCGTGGCACACCCTTCGCCAGGGACGCAGTAAGGTTCTTTCGTTGTGGCGTTTTCCATAGATTTCCCCATAGTGGAAGTTTCCACATAGCATTGGAGTTCCCCATCCGAAGGGGAACGCTACGGTTACTAAAGTAACCCTTTGTTCCCCGAGGGGGGGAACGGAAATGCTATGTTCCTTCGCCACAACGATTGTCCCTTAGCTGTTGAGCGTGAAAGTCTCTTCAGCTAGAAAAGGATGTCGAGCATGGCACTGGCTGCGTCTTTATAGCATGACTGATTGTCATTGACGCCAGCTGTGCACGCTGACGCTGCCAACTCATTGGCATTTCATTGGCCCGTTTTTATACTCTTTCAGATGATTGGATTCTGACGAAATCCCCATAGTGGAAGTTTCCACATAGCATTTCCGTTCCCCCCCTCGGGGAACGAAGGGTTACTTTAGTAACCGTAGCGTTATTAATAATGTTATTTGGAAGTAGATGAAAATAATAAGAAAATAAAATAATTTATTTATAAATAAAAATGTAAAGTTCACTGGAACAGTCCAAACAAACACACTGCATATACATAAAGTAGAAAGCAAACAATGAGTTGACTTTTAACCATTTGTGAATAGCTAAAATGCTTGCATATACATATGCATTGTACATATGCATTTGAAAGAATGAATGGTTTCTCATCTGTCCTATCTTCATGACTCCATGCTAATCTTTGTTCATGGAGTTGCTCCATATCAATCACTGGAGATGTGAGCCCACAGACTATAAACATGTGTAAGCAAAATTACAGAACACTTTCCTCCAGGCTTATCTGAGCCCACACAGAGATAAGCTCTCCCTGAGAGATGTGACCTGATGCACCTGCAAAAGCATTTCACAAAAGATGGAATTTCATTTCCAATCTGCTTTGTGTTGGCTGAGGCTCAACACAATTAAAATCCACTCCAGTACAGGTCATATGGTCACAGTTTTATTAGGCCCACTTTAGAATCTTTTTTTTTAAATCCATCCTAAAATGTATTGAACCATTATACTTGCAGAATGCATCCTAATTTTCACTCCACTTAAAAAGGGATATTATGCAGTTTTTCCTTAGACTAATTCATTCCTTCATTAATTTTCCTTTGGCTTGGTCCCTTTATTCACCAGGGGTCACCAACAACTTATCCAGCATGTTTTACACAGCGGATGCTCTTCCAGCTGCAACCCAGTACTGGGAATTATCCACACACTCATTCAAACACATACACTACAGTATATTTAGTTTATTTAATTCACCTATACTTCATGTGTTTGGACTGTGGAGAAAACCGGAGCACCCAAAGGAAACCCGGGAGGTCATGCAAACTCCACACAGAAATGCCAACTGACCCAGCCAGGACTCAAACCAGCGACCTTCTTGCTGTAAGGTGACAGTGATAACCACTGAGCCACTGTGTCGGCCATTTTTCTTAAGATGTAAAATAATAATAATAATAATAATAATAATAAATATAAATTTCTGGTATCACCAGAACATGTCTATGAAGTGAACGGATAATTTATTATAAATTGTCAAATTTAACCCTATTTGCATATAGGCAAAAACACAATTTTTTTGTGTCCTTCTAAATGCAAATAAGCTACTGATTTTCACTGCCTTTCCCGAAAATGGTGGAGCTTTTACACCTTATCCTGACACTCCAGAAAACAACACACAACAGTGCAATGTGTAAAATAAAAGACATGACGGCAATGAATTATACAAACCATTCAAATGTCACACAATGTTAGTAAGATGATCAACCAATGCATAAAGCCTTTCATACAGCAGATAAGATGTCGCATTGCACAAAGTCTTTAAAATGATAAACATTTTTTTTGGAGTGTTCGCACACTGGTGGCACCATTCAGCATATGACCACAGCACCCAGAAAACAAATAGAAAACAATGTTTAGCATTTAAAAAAAAGATGTGGTGTGACAGCAGAGTATAAACTGCATTTGAATGAGCCAAACATAGTTTAATATCTGAGCTAATTCTGAGTGCAAATTACAAAAAAAAAATCTATTAGTAAAATCTTAATTTTTATTTTTATTTTTTACAGAAAACACAAAATGTTCGTTACCTGACTGTATAATACAAAATAAATATTCGTATATGAATGACATAAAGTGTTTTCGACAACATCTTTCTGGTCTCTGTGAATATAGAGAAAACGATAACTTTAGCCACAGTAGCAGGACAGCATGTTAACAATCACATTCTGAATGAAATTTTGGAAACATTGACAACATGAATTGTTCTGTATATAAAGTTAGAGCACTAAACATTGGTTTTGACAAGTGCTGGGCAAAGCTAACATGCTATTGGGTTAATGATTGAATGTATTAATGCATGAATGAATTAATTAATGGCAACATTTATTTTTGTGCATGTTAACAGTTTAACATAATTTTTTGTTATTTTAAAATTCCAATGCTCACTAGCTCTGAACATATACACATATAACAAATGGGTTACACTCAATAAATTGTGTTTGCTGCTTGTTCAAACTACTTATTTAAAATGAGCTGAATCAACACAATTCCTGCATTTGTTTGGGGGAAAACTTCATTGTTCTATGTTCAGTTCATTTAAATCTAAAAAACCAATTATGTGAACTTAATCAATTTGTGCTGGAACAACATAAAGTAATTGTGTGGAAGCCAGCATTTTTTGAAGTGCACATGAGGGGTGGGATGCTGAACAATACTGGTTTGGGATGGATGCCATCCACACCTCTCAATCAATGAAGAACATTCAGAATGAGCCTAATGCTGGGTTCACGGCAAACGTGAAGCATTGACACACCAGAACACTCACTCTAGCTTACTTGTGGGCTATTTTCCAGCTCAAGTAAATTTTCCACACCAGTGCAATTATTTAAACTTGCACAGATGTAATTGAGGAAAATTCCATGTGAAAACATGGTGTTGTAAGTTGTGTGTCATTCATGGCACTCGGCAGAAATTTGCTTATATTCACGTTTGCATTGACTTTGTACATAGACTATTTACTTGAATACTCTTTGAATCTATTAAGGTTCCCTATGCTCAGGTTTGTAAGGAGTAGTGTACACCGTGTAGAAGACCCGGTGCCAGGAAGTCATAACTGGGGGGGCTTTTTTAATCCCATAGTGGGGCACTAGACTTGGGGGCTCATGTACAAAGACTTGCGTTGAATTCATACTAAAACATTGCATACGGACAAAGCTGTAATTGTGTGTACACAGTAAAAAAAATCTGATGTATGAAACATTGCTTACACGGAATCCCATGCATATTCTCTTTGTACATCCAAATTAAGGTGGAACGGAGTGCACATGCACAAGCGTAAAACCCCTCCCTGCGTCCTCCCCTGTATAAATATGGTAATGACTCCACTTTGGCAAAACCAAATGAAAAAGCAATAGCAAAAGCAAGAAGAGAAACTTCACAGAAAGTGAATTGGAGGTGCTTCTATCAGAGGTAGAGTCGCCAATGGAAATATAACAAACACACACAAGAAATACATGTACGCCAGACATGAAGTTGGCGTGGATCAACGCTTCACATTAATTTCATCGTTAGTAAATCCAAACGTGAGTGTGAAACCTGTCATACGCAAAGTTTTTGTAAATATGCAGCGTTGATACATGAGGCCCCTGGTGACTGATTTTAGTCCCTCTTGTTCATTTCATTTAGGCTATTTATTCACTTATTTATTCCTATGCATTACTGCCTAAGTTACTGACTTAAGGCAGTAATATGCTTTTTATAGTAATAATAATAATAATACGCACAGTTTCACTGTTACTAATCTTATCAATAAAGATTACACAACGATATCAATAACGCAGCCAGATCATGGCTTCAGCGCCAAAGTAGTGGTTTAAATTATATTTTATTCTCCTTATTTATTTCTGTTTATTGCTTTAATTTCACAATTTCCATAATGTAATTGCTTTTTTATATTATAAACTATCTAAAATTATTAAGTGTTAAGTAACTAATAGCAAAAATAATTAGCAGTTTTGTCTGTACTAATCCTTTATGAAAACTAAGCGGGCACAAATTGTTTCTGAAAGGGCAGTGCCCCCTTTTGCCCCCTTGTAGCGCCAGGACAGCTGTGTAGGGACCCTGTAATTCTGAACACAGTTCGTATGGCTCTTATGTATCGAGCTGGTTATCTGAGAACAGTGTAATGCAAAGACAGGAACTGAGAACCATTGAAGCACCTAAATCTCCTGTTGTTTTAGAATTCTGTATACACCATTCAGTTTGGATCAAAAATTACCCACCTTCACTAAACGTCTAAAATAAAGCAACTAAACTTAATTTCGATCCTCAAAACGTTGTGGTTTCCAAATTTACTTTGACTTGCATTTAATTGCAGATAATATGGACACAACATAGTTCATGTTTTGTCAGGTCAACTTCATTTCATTTGTAAATATACACCCTTTACTTTCATCCAAACCTGTCAAGTACCACAATGTATAGTTATATCCACAAATGCCAGTGAAAACTGTACTGCGGCCAAAGTAAGACCTATTTTAACAGTGTCCAGAAGCACCGTTGACTTATCTGGGCTCAGAGGTATCTGGGATGGACCATCACACAGTGAAAACGTGTACTGTGGTCAGATGAATCAGTGTTTACACCAATCGGTATTTACACACTGCACACATTACAAAATCCTGGTTGTGGAGGAAAAGGATACAGGTATTTGACTGACTTGCCTGCAGTCCCGACCTGTCTCCAATAAAGAACATCTATTTTGAAAAATAATTAAATAAATAAATAAAAATAAATAAATAAAATCATGAGGAACACATTAACCCTTTCTCACATGCGTTTTAAATACTCCAGCTGACCCTCCTGTAGATCCGAGAGATCCCAGCTGCTGAGTTTTTGTCGTCTTTATTCATAATTTTCTTCCAAAATACATGAAGGTAAGCAACTGTTTATCCGGGGGAACAATAGAGAAAATATTCTAGTGACATAAACAGCATGCATCTTAAGTGAACAAAGCATTCATCCAGTTTTAGGACAAATATTGAAAAATAAATTATTATTTGCGTCTCCATAGACATCCACATGTATTTTCCAAACCTTAAATGGCCTGTTTTGCTTGTAGTTAAGTGTATTTGAATGTCTGAAACCTAAAATAAATGTTATTTGTTTGAAAGCACAGATAAATTTCGATAACAAACACAGCACACCTCTTTTGTGACTCAGCGGACACCATCAGATTTGATGTTGATGACGTGTGCTCTGAATGTTCTAATCACACTGGTGTGATCGTATATGTGAAAGGGTTAAATAATGTTTGTTGTATTGTCTGCAATTAAATACAAGTCAAAGTAAATTTAGAAATCACTACTTTTTTGTTTGCGTTTTCCATACTGTTCCAGCTTTTCTGATTTGGGGTTCTATTTATAATATTGTTTTTATATTTGATTATCACAATTTAAAACCTGCCTCTCCTAGACCTCCTACTGCATGTAGAAAGTCATATGCTTAAAACAAGTAAAAGTGCAATGCCTTACTAAAGTGCATTTTCTTTGCTGTAGAAAGTGTCATGCTAGATGCACTCACTTAGCATTAGTGCCACATGCATGTGAAGTTGAAGAGGCCACATCATCCTTGAACGAGGCACTCTCATACCGCTAAGTCAAGACAGACTTCATTCCCAGCACATTAAAGCGAAAAGATATACACAGATAGCAGTTGTCACTTTCATTATCTGGGGTTGTCACTCAAAATGGCAACTCTCTCTCTCCAGATCCTCTCTCCGAGGATGAGAGGAGTCAAGGGTGCCGGAGAAGAAGGCAGGGACTGAAATCTAATAGCAGTGTTTTATGGGAAGAAGGGAAGTGAGTGTCAGAGCGATATGAACCCCGTCTCCTCTTCATACAAATGCATGAATCATCTAGTAGACAAAATGCAGCTTTCCTCATACCCCTAGTTAAGACTCTGGGCTCTGAAACACACGCTTGAAAGTTTTTAACTGGAATGAATTTGTCGAATTCAGATGCAGATGGATTCAGATTCATTTGATGATGCTGTGGGTTTTGTGAAGAGAGTGGGCACCTTCTGAACCCAGCACTGACAGCAGTCAGCAATCTGTCATAATAATCTGGAGGAAACATGTGACGAGAATACATAATGTTGTTGTTTTATTCTTTCTCTCACTTTCTCCTGTGAATAGCTGAGAAACGGCTTCAAGTGCTCTAAAATGTAGTGCCATTATTTGTTGATTCAGCTTTCACTTTTTGATAAAAAGTCCCATTTAGAACCACATCAAGGCTGCAATTTGTGCTCAGAAAAATGCACACATTCAGGAAAATGTTATAGTAATCATCATGCTAGAAACTTTCTAATAATGTGTTGCATTATAAATAAGCTACAGTAGCAGCATACTGTCAATAACAGTTCTGTCTGGTCTCCTCGATATTCTGCAATAACAGAAATTATACAGCCTCCTCACCCTTCTGTATTTATCTGCCCACATAGAGTGACAGCAGATCAATAAACTCACTACAGTTAGACAAATATTGCAGCTGTTGGACAACATAATGTACTTCTGAGGTGTTTTTTGGCAAAAATGTAGTTGTTTAGATTACATCTATGCAGTTTATTTTTAAGGATATTGCCTATTTTAAATATTTATAAAATTTAAATATTTATAATTTGGAAATACAGCACGTCGGGATCAGACTGTCATACTGAGCAGATCAAAGAAGGTCGACGTTCTGCCACAAGATAGCGACAGAGACTGCATAATAAGCCATTAAAGAAGAAAACTATATATACACACACACACACACATATATATATATATATATATATATATATATATATATATATATGTATATATATATATATATATATATATATATATATATATATATATATATATATATATATATATATATATATATATTAGTGCTGTCTATCGATTAAAAAAATAACTAATTAATCACACTTTTTTGAATCACATTTAAAAGACTGAAACTTATAATTTTCGCTATTCAAATGTAAAATTAATGTAAACGCAAAACAAAAACTATTTAAATTCAAAATATAATTGTTTATTAGAATTTTTGTTTAACTAGTTACACAGATTTCTTCATGTAAACAACATACCCACAATAAACCATCAAGATCCTTGCTTGACAGCCATATTTATTACAGAAATTAAAACACAGGCATGTTAATGCCATTTGAATTTCAAAACAGTCAATGCCAATAAAGAAAAAAATTGATTTCCATGTTGGATTCTAAGTGGACTGCAAAAAAATGCCAAAATACAGGCATTGCAGATATGGAAAATTGAAAATTATAATAACAATAAAGTATTGAATACAAACAATTGTGCTTATTAAAAAGTTGTATTGCTGTGAGTTGAGAACATTAATTATTAAGTAGAAACAATTTTGCTTAGTCCTCCTTTACATTCAGCCAGTTGCTAAGACAGTCCAGTCTGTTGACATTATCGGGGGACAATGTGGACCTTTTCTTTTGAATGATGTGAGCTGAGAGTGCAACGCAATCTCACGGCAATTCGTAACTTTTGATTTAGTGGCTACGGACAATGCGTTTAGGCAGGTTTGTTGCTAAGAAACGTGCGCGTGCGCACAGATACAGACACACACACACAACGCGCACAGGACAGGGCAGCCGGCGTGACTCCCTTCAAAGTCAACACGCATGAAATCAAACACGCGTTCATCAAATTTGCTTGAACTTAGCGTTCTAAAGTATGGCTGTATTTCACAAGGATTCTGACACGACAACGCTGCGTTTAAGGGTGAAACACGTCAAACTTAATAAAACATTGGAGGGCTCATGCTGAAAGGCAGAGTTTCTCAAACTGGGGGGGTCGCAGAACAATTTCAAGGGGTCGCGATAGTGATTTAAAAGTTGTGTAATTTACAGTGATTATAATAAATATTTTTCAGTATTACAAATGAAAGCTAATATTTTCAGATTTTTAAAAAGATATTACTGATTCATAAAGTATTTAGGACACATTCAGGCAGAATGCATCTCGGACTTGGAACGCAGCGCTCAGGAACAGTTTAAAACTGTTGTCATGTCAACTTGTCGCAGTAAACAAAGCCTTTAACGCTTGCCCCGCCTTCGCGCTCTTTTTA
This sequence comes from Danio aesculapii, assembly GCF_903798145.1. NCBI lineage: Eukaryota > Metazoa > Chordata > Actinopteri > Cypriniformes > Danionidae > Danio > Danio aesculapii. Next base: position 20,732,507 of record NC_079448.1, on the reverse strand, counting down.
TTGGCCCACTGCTCTAAGAACTGAACACGAATGATTGGTTAAAATCAGCTGTCAATCACTGTCAACGCCTCCTGTCTTCAGATGACAGGAGCTACAACCGTGAACAGTGACAGATTTAGTTTTAGAAACACCTATACGCTTATTTCACGTGGCCGCCATTTTAAAGAACCAAAGCGAGGCTGTGGTGGGAAGAAACGCGGAAGTATAGGACCAGCACTGTAAACATTGCAGTGACATGCTGTGGACTACAAACCTCCAGCTGTTGCCGAGATTTCAAAATACAGATATGGTGTAAACATCACTTTAATATCAGTCAGTACGTTTAATTTAAACAATTAAAAGCAATTTAGCATCAAACACCATCACAAGCTCTGTAAGAGTAATATGCTCAAGTGTCCTCCTAGGCTTCAGTTCATGGCAGCAGGTAAACAGAGGGGACGCTTCCCTGCTTCAGCCTATGTAACTTGGTGAGCGATAAACACTGCAGTCCTCTGTAGCACACCCTCGTGTTGTCCCGGTACTGAAGTTTTAAAACAGTCTAATTCCCGCTAAGTTAAAATTGAAGCGCCGCTGTGCGCGGATGACTCGACTGATCTTTACGGCTGCTTCGCGATCCAGTCTCCATGTATCTTGTGTTTGCACTCAGTTTACCGCTCTTCACCCAGTGCAAACACAGATACACGGAGACTGGAGGGCAAGCGCGAAACAGCCATAAGGATCAGTAGAGTCATCAAGCAGATCGCTCAGCTGTGTTTGTGCTCAGTAAACAGCGGAGGGTGAACTGATGACCTTCTCGGCCAATCACAAGCATATCTGTTGAGCACGTGAACACAATGGCCAATCAGCGCTGTTTTAAGAAAGCCATCAACAGTGCTTTAAATGTTAGCGGGAAATTGACAAATTTTCTTTTAATTCAGTAACGTGAAAAGTCTAATATAGTGAAAGAATCAGTTCATTAACTTGAGTTTGATAAATGGCATCTAAAACGTGTGTTTGGGAAAGAAAACGTTAGCTAACTAGTGCCGTTTCCCTTAACTTAGCTGAAAATGAGCTCTGATATCCCTTTATATTTTCACCATTCATTCAGAACGGACCTTCGGGTCACTCAGAAGGCGGTGAAATGATAAATTTGTGTCTCTTTCTATTCGCTGATAAGATATACAGCAAAGTACACAACGTTCTAATGTAACTCCCATCGATACTTCCGGGTTTCTTCCCACCGCAGCCTCGATTTCACTTTTAAAAATGGCAGCCGCGTGAAATCAGTCTATAGCTACAAATAATAGCACATCTAATTTCTGATCATGAGGTGAATGTTAATCCACCATCTACACTTATTGAAGAGTGGATAAGACTTCCATTGGCTTCAAGTCTGCTATGAAAATAACTAAAGCATTCACTGTAAAGTCTGTGGGACGGAATTTTCAGGTAACTGTTTGCCACATCTACACATTTTAAGCACGAGAGGTTCGGTTTAATCCTTCATTAAATCGCCAGATGCTGTCAGCCGTACAAGTGGCAGCTATATGTAAAAGTTAACACCACATACACCATCGCAAAAGGGCTGCACTGACTAAGATTAAACTAATATTGCAGCTCATCAAAAGAGCGGTATTGCTATTAAAATGACGTATGCACATAATAAGGTATATGACAAAAGCATCTGTGCAATATCACCAGGCGTGAGAACACAGCACAGTTATAGTTAAGAGATTCATTAATGAATTCATGTCATGTGATATCTTCTGGTCACTCAATTATACTATAAAAATGTATTTTCTTGTTAAAACGGAATTTCATTGAGACATATTTTCCTCACGCATGCATATATATATTTTTGCTTGTTTTTGTTTTGTTTTGATTATTGTTGATTTCAAATGCAATAAATCTGTTTATAAAACTTGTAGTAACATAGCGATAATTGGTGGGTGCCACTAAATTTTGGCTGGTGCACCTACATTTTTAAAGTTAGAAGCACCAGTGTTACCAAGCAAAAATGTTAATTTCGAGCACTGTGATGTATAGTAAATATAGTTAAAATATTGTGAACAGCTTAAAAAAAAAGCTATTTTTAATGTTTGTATATGCTTTGGTAGTGGGGGGGGGGGTCGCAATTCTTGACGATCTTACAATGGGGGTCGCTGGTTTAAAAGTTTGAGAACCACTGCCTTAAAGGACCACCGAGTCACGAAATGCGGAGGTTTTTCTTTCAGTTCGCCGTGCGGTATCAAATTCCATTAAAACAAAAGACGAAAGTTAAAAATGAAACACCCGAAATTGCATGAAACTCAAATATAATTAATGCAAAATTAATTGTTTTATACTGAAACTTGCCTTCAAAAAGTACTTCCTTGATCTTATCCATATTTCTTTGCATGTTGAACACACGTCGACCACAACAGAAAAAAAAAAAAAAAAAACTGCAACTGCGTTAATTGCGTAAATTTTTTTTAACGCGTTACATATTTCAAATTAATCACTAATTTTGACAGCGCTAATATATATATATATATATATATATATATATATATATATATATAAAGAGCACAAATACAGGTAAAGAATGCAATTTTCTTTTTAGTGTATTATAAGCTTTGCAAACATAACACAAGTCCATTTGCACTCTTAAATTGTGCAATAACTAACTGAATTATTTATTTTCTATCAAGGACACACCAAGCACCAGTTTAACCCAGGAAAGAAAAACACATTTTGGCTTCACTCAAGGCTAAATTGAGTTTTGACAGCTAATCCCTTTTGGGGACTTGTTGGGTCTGTAGTGGATATAAGTGTAGTCACTTGGGATATAATCATGGTCCCTAAAGGATGAAACTGAAAGTGGGTTTCTCTGCTACAGTGGTCACCTATAACTGTTTTGTGTTAATCTATTCCCACTTGTAACCCTGGTTTAAAAGGCATCTTGTGTCTGTTGTTTAAAAACAGCCCACAATAAAATTACATTAGGACTTTTGTTACGAATTTTTTAGGTCTAGGGATGTGACCGTAACAGAAAATGAATGATTGGTGGTGGGTGATGTGCAATAGCTGGAAAAAAAGAGTAAAATTGATAACTCATCTCCTCAAACAGAATTTCTAGAGACTTAAACAAGGTCAAATCAAGAAAAGAGAAGTTTATTTACATTTCAAAATATAACAAAGAAAACAGGGTATTAATTCAGAAGGGGGCAAGGCCAAAACAACAAACAAAAACAAGCTACTCCTAAAATGAACTCTTGCTAATCTGAAATAAAAAGAAACAAAATGCATAAACAAACTAACTCCCTCTACTAACATAAACAGGAGAAAACTGATTCAAAACAAAAATGGCACCCACCTTCCTACTTAACCCTCAAAACAAACAAACAAACAAACAAATCAACCAGACTCACTTCTCTTTGGGTGAATTATTAGATGTTAACAACAAGATCACTGAAAGTAGAAGTTTGACTTAAATAGCTTAACCACATTGTAAATATTGAAGTCAACTCAAATTTGAAAGCTCTAACAAACACAAGGACTGTATGTGGAGAAAAGTTCAGCCACTGCACGATCTAGCCACCACCAACAATGGTTTGAAGTGTAGATCATGTTAAATAGTCTCTCTCCTCTCCTAACAGCCAATCGCTGGAAAGATCCAATGATCGCTACCAGGTGGACACAATTACCTGCAGAGAGAGAGAGAGAGAGAGAGAGACAGAGAGAGAAAACAAGCACATTGTGCACACAAAAAGATACGTCTCAGGACGTAACACCCCCACCACTAAAGATTATAACCACCTAGTGGTTATAAGCTAGAATGCACTAAAATTTCAAGCACTCATTGACTGTCTAAACGGTGACCTCTGGACAGGGCATCAGCGATGATATTATCAGCCCCCTTTTTGTGACGAATGTCAAGATGGTATTCCTGCACAATTAGAGACCAACGCATCAATCGTTGATTGGTGTTAGACATACGATTTAAAAACACTAGAGGGTTGTGATCTGTATACACTACAATTGGGCTATCACTTCCACCTAGATAGACTTCAAAATGTTGAAGGGCTAATAGCAGAGCTAAAGCTTCTTTTTCAATAACACTATAATTTTGTTGACATTTGTTAAATTTCTTCAAAAAGAAAGATACAGGGTGATCAATTCCATCTCCATCCTCTTGCATCAGGACTGCCCCAGCCCCCATAGCACTAGCATCGACCTGGAGTTTAAATTTCTGAGTGAAATTTGGTGCAACAAGAACAGGTGCAGTGCAGAGGAGGTCTTTTGCAGCGTTGAATGCTTTCATGCATCCAGGAGTCCACACAAATTTTAGATGTGCTCAAAAGATCAGTGAGAGGAGAGACAATGTCAGCAAAGTTTACAAAAGCTTCTGTAATAGCCACTCATCCCTAAGAAACGACGCAATTCCCGTTTCCTAGTGGGAGTAGGGAATTCAACAATTGCAGCTATTTTTGCATCCAGAGGCTTCACTTGCCCTTGACCAACACGTTTTCCCCAAGTATGTTACAGTAGCTTTGGCAAACTCACATTTAGCCAAATTTTGAGTCAAAGAAGCCTCACTCAACCGTTTACAAACAACATTCAACTGATTAAGATGTTCTTCCCAAGTGTGAGTGAAGACCACAACATCATCCAAGTAAACTTCAGCATTAGTCACTCCTGACAGTACCCGATTCATAAGGCGCTGAAAAGTAGCTGGGGCATTTCGCATCCCAAATGCCATGACAGAGTACTATAATAAAGAATTAGGAGTGACAAAGGCAGAGATTTCAGGCGTCTAAGGCACCCTGAGACTCTGGATGATATGCACTGGCTAGCTGATGTTGGATACCCATCTCATTTAACATCTGTGTGAACACTTTCGAAGTAAAATTAGAACCCTGATCTGACTGGATTGTCTTTGGAAGACCAAACACAGAGCAGAAACGAATAATTTCTTGCACCACTCGTTTTGCCTTAATTGTGCGAAGAGGAATTGCTTCTGGGTAGCGAGTAGCCGAACACATGATAGTTAGGATGTATGAGTGGCCAGATTTAGATTTTGGAAGGGGCCCAACGCAGTCAACAATAAGCCTTTCAAATGGTTCGTGAATCGCAGGAATAGGTCTTAAAGGGGCAACTGGTATGGTCTGATTTGGTTTTCCCACTAACTGACAAACATGACAGGAGCGGATATGCCTAGAAACGTCAGACTTTAACCCAGGCCAGAAGAAATATCGCATAATACGATGGAATGTTTTTGTTACTCCAAGATGTCCTGATAAAACACTCTCATGAGCTAACTGTAGTACATGAGGTCGATAAACAGAAGGCAGAACAATCTGGCGAACTTCTTGCCACTTTTCGCTATAGTGTAAAGGTTTCCATATACGCATGAGTATTCCATCTTCCCAACAATACGCAATCCTAATGTTGGGTACTTGAGTGATGTCAACAGCAACATCTCTACAAGTAGCCAAGGAAGGATCAGAATTTTGAGCAGCAGCTAACTCAGACCTACCAAACTTGGAAGAAAGACTGATTACCAGAGGTGGCTCACGGTCCTCTGCTAAGATCTTGGATTCAGTTTGTCGCATTCACTAGTGGAGAGAACAACATAGTGTCAGAGAGATCAAGTACATCTTTGAACTTCTGAGATTGGGCACGAGTTACAGCGCAAACAGGAAATACAGAAGTGATTTGTGGGTCAAGTTCAGGTGTTTCAATCTTGAGTGGTTCATGCACAACTAAAGGTCTAGGAAATACTTGGCCACCTGCTAAGTCATTACCTAAAATGAGATCAACCCCATCTACTGGCAGTTGTTCACAAACTCCCAAATTAACAAGTCCATTAACCAAATCTGACTTCAAATGCACACGATGCAAGGGAACATTAATAAAACCCATTGCAAACCCACGAACTAACACATCTGTGCCTGTATAGGTATCAGAAGAGAAAGGAAGCATTTTTCAAAACAAAAGAATGTGAAGCACCTGTATCCCTGAGCACCCTTATCTGTCTTTCCTCTGCCTCAGAAGAAAGAGAGATAGTGCCAATGAAAATGAAAGGCTGATATGCATCAGGACTGACATCATTCTGTTTTGGAAGAGTTTGCACAAGCGCTACACTCTTAGGCTTAGCATTTTTCTGTTTCCACGCTTTACACTCTGAAATTAAATGATTAGGATCAAGACAGAAAAAACATGCTCGATCGTCCTTTACACGTTTAGGACTAAATTTGCGTCGTGAATGGTATTCTTGTCCTGTCCTAGCAGAAGAATGGACAACTTCAGAACTTCCAATGAAATTCGGTTTTCTAGATGAACGAGGGGCCGAAAAAACACTTTTGTGAGTCAAAAACTCGTCAGCTGTAGTAGCAGCATCACTTAACACTTGGACTTTTTGTTCATTCAAATAAACAACAACGTTTTCTGGCACACAAGCTTCAAAATCTTCCAGTAGAATCAACTCCTGAAGTTGCTCAAGAGTAGAGGTTCCACTGGAAAGACACCACTTATCAAATAGTGCTTTCTTCTCTCGGGCAAATTCAACATAGGTTTGACTGGCTGATTTCACATGAGAACGGAATTTCTGGCGATATGCCTCAGGCACTAATTCGTATGCTCGCAACACTGCAGCCTTAAGCATCTCATAATCGAGAGCTTGCTCAATTGGTAATGCAGCAGAGACCTCTTGCGCCTTACCTACAAAATTACTTTGCAAAAGAAGTGCCCACATATCTTTTGGCCATTTTAATTTACCCGCTATACGCTCAAATGCTGTAAAATACGAGTCAACTTCAGTTTCTCGAAATGGTGGTACTAAACGAATAAATTTGCTCACATCAAAATTAAGAGGGCAATCAAACAAGGAATCGGAGGAATTATCACTTGGGTTGGGAGCAGAATCAACATTAGAGGTTTCAACTGGTGAAGCAGCCCTGCGCAGCTTTAAAGCTTCCAGCTCAAGCCTGCGCACTTCAATATCTCGAGACTTTTCAGCCTCCACCATACGCAACTTGATTCGCTGAGCCTCACATTCCTCCCGCTTCAGTTGCACCTCTAGCTCTTTTAACTTAAGAGCGATTAATGGCTCAGAACAAGGACCTGTGGCTTCTATGTTTTCAAAGTCAGAGACCACAGCCTTCGTCACAGTCTCAGCCTCCGTATCAACAACAGCCTCCTTGTCAGAAGGTAGTACACCAGATTTCACTAGCTCCCCAAACAGCTCCTCTATTACCTGTTTAGTTGCCTCCCTAATAATTTTAATGTGATAGAAATCTGCAATCTCAATTAAATCTCTTTTTCTACAGCGATTAAACACACCCAATGAAGGACATAATGCAAACGAAGTTAGATCAAAATCCATATCTACTCCTCCCCCTTTAAGGTGATACAGCCAGACAAACAATGTATATGAAATGCAAAAGTGAATGAAAGCACTTACCTAAAGCAGTTGTCAGAAAATGCAATTGTCACACTTCAGTATTTTAACAAATGCTGAAAAACAAATTTCAAATACACATGAACACAATAAATGAACAAAAAGTCAAGCCTCCAATCACAAAGGCTCAGGCACGGACGAGCCCCCAATTTCTGTTACGAATATTTTTGGTCTAGGGATGTGACCGTAACAGAAAATGAATGATTGGTGGTGGGTGATGTGCAATGGCTGGAAAAAGAGTAAAATTGATAACTCATCTCCTCAAACTGAATTTCTAGAGACTTAAACAAGGTCAAATCAAGAAAAGAGAAGTTTATTTACATTTCAAAATATAACAAAGAAAACAGGGTATTAATTCAGAAGGGGGCAAGGCCAAAACAAAAACAAGCTAACTCCTAAAATGAACTCTTGCTAATCTGAAATAAAGAAACAAAAATACATAAACAAACTAACTCCCTCTACTAACATAAACAGGAGAAAACTGATTCAAAACAAAAATGGCACCCACCTTCCTACTTAACCCTCAAAACAAACAAGCAAACAAACAAATCAACCAGACTCACTTCTCTTTGGGTGAATTATTAGATGTTAACAACAAGATCACTGAAAGTAGAAGTTTGACTTAAATAGCTTAACCACATTGTAAATATTGAAGTCAACTCAAATTTTGAAAGCTCTAACAAACACAAGGACTGTATGTGGAGAAAAGTTCAGCCACTGCACGATCTAGCCACCACGGACAATGGTTTGAAGTGTAGATCATGTTAAATAGTCTCTCTCCTCTCCTAACAGCCAATCGCTGGAAAGATCCAATGATCGCTACCAGGTGGACACAATTACCTGCAGGGAGAGAGAGAGAGAGAGAGAGAGAGAGAGAGACACACAGAGAGAGAAAACAAGCACATTGTGCACACAAAAAGATACGTCTCAGGACGTAACACTTTTTGCCTACATATATCCCACAATTATTTTCTTCTTAAAATTATGACATATATAAATATTATATATGATTTAACAACTGAGAAAAAAAGTGAGAATTTCAAAATTTGAGAATTTAAATGAATGTGAATTAATGCTGGAACAGTAATTTAAACACAGTTCTCAAATTTTAAAATTACCAAACAGTACAGCAACGTGCAGATGGTACAACAGTACTTAGTAGGTTCTCATTATATAAAACAGTTTGAGATGCAAAATCAGGATTATGAGATGTAAACTCATGATTAAGATATTTAAACTTACAATAACAAAATTAAAATTTTGAGTTTTACTCTTTTAAGCTCTCAAATGTAAGTATAATCATATTCTAATATTTTCCAAAACATTTTAAGAATATTAAGTGGCCATTTACACAATATTTTAAGCCAAAAACAGGAAACTAAAAATACATAATATTGGAAATGGATAATAGAATAGAATATTTGTAGAAACCCAAAAATAATTACCACATCATTGTTGTAATGAAATGTTCACAACAATTTTCTAGAAATGTAATAAAATATTGATCTGAGTATTATTAACTATTAACACATAATGAGAAACTAATGACATTATAAACTAATTACAATATAAAATACTGTCACATTATTATCTGCAATAAGGTTTTCAAAAATAAAAGCATTTTTTTTACTATATGAAAAGCACCTGATTTAAATACGCATGAAGTAATGTTAATGAATAGAAATGCACTTTCTTTGGATAAAATGTGAGTGCTGCAACATCAATATCTCTGCTTCAGAACATCCCCAGACATGGGGATCGGTGCTTTTGTCGCATGGTAGCAATGACTAGCTACATGCTGATAATAATTAACTATTACCATGTTGTATATTCAAATGAAGTATGTCAGTATAACCAAGTCACATGTTAAACATGCTAAAATGTGAGTAACAATGAGTCAAATGCAAAAACGTTCAATGTCATAATAAACATGTCCAGTTATGTTTACCCGATTATCATGTTGCTAGCATTAATGCTGTCATAATGCTAGCTACATGCTAATTGTGTTAGCATCATACTAGCTAAATGCATAATTTTAGCAATATGCTCACAATGATAACCTCAGTGCTTTGCACCTCATGTGCTTTATTCAGTGTTAAAAGCTAAAAATGCGAGTTTGAATGCCATTTTGCATGACATTTATTGCCATACTACTGAAAGCAGCAGCAGATCTTGAAAATAAACCACGTAAGGATGGCTATATCTCTACATAATATTATACACTGATAACTGTTATAGAACTCCACATGAGACAAGACCATGGGAATGGTCAGCCACTAAAACAATAAACTTTCTAATCTGAGAAGATCAGCTAGAAAACCAGTTGTTCAGGTTGTCTCGATCATGCATCCTAAGCCCCCCTCTTTGCTCTGGACTTTACCTTATCCACCAGAGCAGCTCACTCACATTCTACTAGGAATGTTTAAGTTTTTAATATGGTGTATATGGTGTATCTTGTGGCTCTATATTCATGTTTGGTGTCATTTTAAATGTCTCTGTGTGATTGGTAAAGTGGTCCTAGTTTCAATGTAATATTTTACAATCTCCCTTATATCAGTTAATTTGGGATTTGACTTTGATAAGATCTTTGCCAGATGCTCCAATCCTGGAAAAATGGTCTTCGTATCAACTCATGACCAGAGTCTTGGTAAAGCTTTTATTGTCTTGAATTTATGATAATTTGAGTATTTTGGCAAAGGGTGCAGAAGTTTCTGGGGGATCCTGTAGACAGGATACGCCATTGCAGTTTGTGAGTTTCTGAGCTCTGCATCAGGTCTTATATGCTGCAATGTATTTCTACATGGTCAGGTATTCATCTCTAACTTTTAAATGTATCTTTGAATAACTGATGTTGTACAGTCTTGATTGGCTTATTTTGTTTAATTATGTGAATTGGAATGGAAAATCTTTGCCTGACAAATAAATGTAAAATTCTTGTTTAACTTTAATATCTCCTGATATCATTTAAATCTAGTAGATTGTTTAGGCTGATGTTTCCGCAGCCTACGACCAGGATTAGTCATACATTCAGGCTCAATGGATGGAGCATGGGCACAACATTAGAGACCTGTTAATTTCTGACAATCACTGACTTAGTATGATATAATATAGGAGCTAAATCAAACTTTTTTTAAGTATGTGCAAGCATGGGGCGGAATTTAGGGAAATTATAAGGAAATTATCTTATCTGCTAACAATCAGAACTGGCAAGGATGTGTCCGTGAGCAGATGGAACTGGCCAGCATACTGAGTCTAAGTGACTTCCGGTAAACAATGAACCATTAATTGAAAATAAGGATCTATTAGGTTAACCAATCTAAATTAGGCCTAATCACGGCCTATAAGATAATCAGCTTGAATTAGATGAATCTAAATCTAAAATTATTATAAATTGGAGTCAGATTAAAATTCGGAGATGGAAACAAATTAAAATAAATTAACAAATAAAAATATTTCTTTTCACATGTGCTCAACCTTCACCCATCCTGTTAGTTCCATCATAGGACTAATAGATGGACCCACCCTTACAACCATTTGAAATTGAATTTTAGAACTGTGACTGAGAACTGTGCAAGTTCAATAAAACATATCAGTGTTTCAGCATGCAAATTTAATAATGTTAGATGTTTAATATGTAATAATAAGATTATAAACCTTACCAATTCGTTAGAGTGCAGTAAGTGCACTATTCTGAGCTTTTGAATGGCTGTATTTACATTTATTTTGTGTTCCAAATTGCTTATCCCAGCACATATCACGTAGCATTGTTAGGACCTGGTTTTACAATGTAACCTGCTCATCTAATGTTTACATTATAATATTTACATTATTTGCTAATTAATAATTTGCGTTGAGAGCCTTTTTGACTGAATGAATTACATATGCTGTTTTTCATCAAGGCAACCCAGGGTGCCGAAATATAATTGGCTAAACTGGCATCGGGCGGGTTAAAAAAACCAAAACAAAGACAGACGTTCCGGTATAGCAGTCGATTCTGTTCCCTTCTGGAATTCCAGTTCCCCCTCTACAAAGCGTGTCCGCTAATAGCGTATTCAGACACACCCAAACACAACTGAATGTACGGAAAGCCAACCCAGTCTCACGGCAGTTCGTGAAATAGTCACGAAATTTAATCTATTGATTCGTGTTCATGGGCACAAATTTCCCTCTTTTTTCGTGTCACCTTGCACGAATTTCCATCCAATGTATTTCAATGGGAAATCATTTTCGTGTCTCGAGCACGATTTATTTTGCCATAGGGTACCCGATGCTGCGCTTTTAAAAAAATATTTGTATTAAATATTATTATAGCCACAGGGTACCAGACGCAGTATTTTTATTATTATTACAGCCACAGGGTACCAGATGCAGTATTTTGATTATTATTATTATTGACACAGGGTACCAGACGCACAATTTTGATTATTATTAAAGCCACAGGGTACCAGATGCACAATTTTGATTATTATTATAGCCACAGTGTACCAGACGGAGTATTTTGATTATTATTTTTACAGCCACAGGGTACCAGACGCAGTATTTTAATTATTATTGTTGACACAGGGTACCAGGCGGAGTATTTTAATTATTATTGTTGACACGGGGTACCAGACGCAGTATTTTAATTATTATTGTTGACACAGGGTACCAGACGCAGTATTTTAATTATTATTGTTGACACTGGGTACCAGACGCAGTATTTTAATTATTATTGTTGACATAGTGTACTAGTTTTTCTAAACCGACGCAGAAGGAATTCCATTGCTTTCAATGGGTTGCCTCAGGCGTCATACGGAGACGTTCAAAGCGTCGTATAATTACCAAAAGATGTCAACGCAATATTTTATACCTGGTTTACGTCTATTATAACAGTTTTTTATTAAATATGTGATTTTTGTTTTGTTCATGAAAAGCGTCTGTAAAGAGGGTCGAGACAACTTTAAATGAGAATATACATCGGTCAACGTGACTTCTATTCAACAGTGAGTTTAACATCGCTCAGCTATTGGTCAAAATGCATCACCGGTGAGTTCACCGATGAGTTAAACTGTGCAGCAATACGTGGTAGGTTAATGCTACATAATGTATTTTTTTAATTTTTATTGGAGATTAGTTGGTATAAATAAATATAAATATAAATGTGTTATCATTTACTTTATATTTAATGAGTGAAATTATATTCAATTGCCCAGTTTAGGGTAATTATGCCTAATAAAACTGATTAATTTGTTTGTTTTTTTTTTACTTAAAAAATATTACATTTAAAGTACTAAGTTTTAAAAATATTTTTAGCTGATCTTTGTATTATTAAATTATTAATTGAAGTTGGGGTCATAGTACGTCGAGATCTATTTTTTTTTACAGTCTATGGTCGCAATCCCAAGGTTCATTGCGATACCAAGGTCCACTGCGGTTTTCCACGCGGTAAGTAAAAAGTAAACAAATAAAGACGATTTGTTGATTTAGATAAGGGGTTTGTTTAGAACTTTTATAAAAGCAGGGAAGTTATCTCCTGATGCATTAAATGACTGCAGACTTGATATAAATAAAGCATGTACTGCAAACTAGCGATGTTATCTAATTACATCCAAGTTCATTTATTAAAAAATATATTTTCCCCACATATAGTCGTGCATAGCTCAGAACAATATAGTTATACATTTGAAGATGAGGAACAGTGTTTCCAGATTGTTGTTTTTCACAATAGTAATCGTCCAAAATCTAAATAAATTATGCAATATGCAATAAATATTACCTCTAATAATACAACTGTATTCATAACTACATCAATATTAAAGCAAATCAAGTGTTTCTTTTAAGTTTAAAGGCTACATTGTAACTGCAATTATTTTTCATGCCTTAAAAGAAACAAAAAAGGCAGACATAACTTAAATTCTGCCTGTCTGAGAGCATTTTATTCATTTTAGATCACAAAACTAATCTTTGTATTATTAAATACAGTCTCTTTCTGCATATATATATATATATATATATATATATATATATATATATATATATATATATATATATATATATATATATATATATATAGTTGAAGTCAGAATTATTAGCCCCCCTTTTAATTTCTATATTTAATTTAAATATTTCCCATATTATGTTTAACAGACCAAGGAAATTTTCACAGTATGTCTGATAGTATTTTTTCTTCTTAAGAATGTCTTATATGTTTTATCTGGCTAGAATAAAAGCAGTTTCTAATTTTTTAAAGTCAAAATTATTAGCCTATTAACCTAGTTAAGCCATTAAATGTCACTTTAAGCTGTATAGAATTGTCTTGAAAAATATCTAGTCTAATATTATGTACTGTCATCATGGCAAAGATAAAATAAATCAGTTATTAGAAATGAGTTATTAATATGTTTAGTAATGTGTTGGAAAAAAATTTTCTCTCTGTTAAACAGAAATTGGGGGAAAAATAAACAGAAGGGGGCTAATAATTCTAAGTATAAGGTGTTCAGATATGAATATTTTGTTTTCAGGTTCTTCGAATTACTTTAAATCCAATTTCCCAATTTTCTAATAAGCAAAAGGTAAAGGCACTTTTAGAACCCATGTTTATATTGTTAAATTGCACTTGTCCCTCTCTCTATCTCTGTTAACACGTTTGTATTTGTTTGTTTAATCCTTGTGTCTTTCAGTCTGTTTCTGCCTATCACAATGAGTGATTCAGAACTTCAAGAGCAACTTTTGAACCTTGATACTCGGATTGATCAAGATTTCAATTATAAGCTCAAGTCTTGATGACAACTTGGTGATCTGCAGGAAGCAACTCCAGTAAAGACAACTGAACCAAGGGTATGGTGGAGAAAGAGACACATTGTGTTAGGAAGGCCAATACCAATCTGGAATCAATAAAGGGTTAGTTTTTCATTCCATGTATATTAAATATCTGCAATGTTTAGGCATATATGATTGTATGAGATAAAATTTACATGCATTTATTCTTCCACTACTATTGTATTAACGGAAAGAGACGCATACGTTTTATTCTTTCTATTGTTTATGAAAAACATTAAACTACAGTATAAGCTCACAAAATATTGTGGCTTAACTGTTTAAAACAATTTGTTCTATGTGTTGATTAGTGGCCCACCTTTTTTTTCATTTTCCAGAAAGTATTTTGTTTTGTCTGATTTGTATGACACCTTATAGACCATAAACTGATTCAGCTGTCCACATTGGAGTCCAGGAAATTAGAAGTCTGCTTATGCTGCTTGTCTACTAGTCTTGGGATAGGTTGAAATGTTATTAATGTTAATTTTCTGTTGTTTTAATCTTTTACAGCTCATTGGAACTCCAATCGTCCCAACTGTGAGAGAGCCTTGCTCCAGTGACTGTTGGTGTGTACTTCATTGTTTCCATTAGTCCCTGTATCTGTAGACCTAGGTGACAGTGGGCTAGAGTGAAATTTTGGTTTTATTTAAACTAAGGCATAATGATGGCTTTTTTATCTCAGATTTGGTCATGCAAGTAATTAATTGATATCATAAAATATTTTTATATTCTTTCCATTGTAGGTGGAAAAGATGTTGGTATAATTATTTTTAATAGACTGCCAAGATCTCAGCAGACATTTTTCTTAGATATTCTTGAGTGGGAGTGCAATACAAGGTGGATAGTATTAGCAAGAAGGATGTACTAGAAGGATGTACTAGGTACTTTAAACTGTATGTGTTGAAACTAAATTAACAAGAAAACAGCTCTTTGATGTTCACCTAGTAAAATTAGATTAGAAGATATAAACTGTCATGTACTTGTTCTTGACAGGAAGATTTGTGGACTATATTAACTAATGACACTACCTCCAAAGAGTTGCAAAAAGCTGTCCAAAGTTCCAGTGCCCTCTTTAAGTCATTTTGGTGTTCCATGCCAAAGCACATGAGTTTTAATGTGAGATTGGTGAACTATATGAGCGTCTTAAACTGATGCCAAAATTTTGTTATTGCTTTCCAGAATATTGGCATACCAGGATAGGCGTGGTTTAACTGTTGGGAAGGAGGTTGGAACAGTGCAATGTTTCCTCTCTTGGATTGCAGTGACCAGACACACTGTAACTCTCATGGTCATGTGCTGGAATTAGCAGATGTTCAACTATTTGGCCATCTCACTGACCTGTTGATATCAGAAGGTAAAGACATCCAGTAGAGTTTGTTTTAGATGTTCAGTAACCTATTTGAATAGTATTATGATTTTTGATTTCTTATCACTAGACCACAACAGCTCTGCAATGCAAGTTGCAAAACAGAATCCATGAAACTGGCAGTGACCGGAAACCAATTGAAAGACTTTGGTTTATGATGTAGAGAAGTGGGCAGACGGTGAGGAAATTATTATTAATATTACATATAGTCATGAATAATTGTAAGTGTTACTATTATTGTTTTGTATTTTCACTAGCAGAAGCAAAGACAACAAAAAACAGAAGTGATGTGGATGTCTTCGCCTTATAGCATGGTATGTACACTAGACTTCTGTCAGTTTTGATTCTTTAAAAGTTGATGTATAATCCATGTGATACAACTTTCTTCTTATGAATACATTTCAGACACTGTCGATCTAACAACAACGAGAAGGGCGTTCAACATTATCCTGCTAGCAAGGACTCTTCAAGAGAACAGAGGAATCTTGTGGCAGAGATGGCCAACCATTATAAATACCAAATACCTTTCAACTCATCCTGGTTCCTTCAGAGAACTGTCCTGCTTGTGTGCTACTGAAAAGTATGTATTTGTATTATTTAGCACAAACATAAGCATAAGGTTACCCAGTCCAAAGGATGTTAATACATTTTAATGTGGTTGTGTTCTTCTTTTAAGATACGACATGTGGCCTAAACGAAGAGGCGTTAAAAGGTCTGTGGATCATCATTCTCAGAAAGCAACAAAATAACTGAGAAAAAAAAACTACGACAGGAGGGTGCAAGCTAGAGACCTGCAAGGTACCTGCATGTTTTGGCCGGAGCAGAGAACATACATTTTTTAAATAAAGCTCCAACTGATGAGTATGACATTGACAGATTTTCTTTTACTGTAAGGAAAGACGACGATGACCTTAACACTGAATCTAAAGCATGTAATAAAATCTGAATTTCATAATCTATAACCAAATTGTTGTCTCTTTTTTTTCAAATACATATACATGTACAGTATGTATGCATGCCTCTTAAATCAATCAGTGATGTTAATTTGGAGCATTATTGAACGCCTAACTGCTTACAACATGTATAGATTTGAGGTACTCTATATGAAAATAAAATAAATACATTAACTGACATTAAGAGCTTTTAAAATATGAATTCTATGATGAAGAATGTGTATTGAATTTTTGCATATACTTGGCCAAAAATTTTTTATTATTATTATTATTATTATTATTATGGTCAACTGCTCAGATACCTCCAGTCAATATGTGGCTGAGTCAGGCAACCAGACTTCTACCACTTGAAAAATTTACCTATGATTTACATCAAAGATCTGATGTGTTCTGGCGCATTTGGTCCTCCTTCTGGATATTTCTTGAGGGTACTCCATGACTATTTCTTCACCTTGAAATTATAAGGTTCTATCTGCGTTCTGAATGATTTTGAGATATTGAGCTTCAAAGTTTTTGCATTTCATAGCAAACAGTATGTGTGTAACATTTGTTTAAATAAAAAGTCTTAAAATTTAATCAACTTACAACATACAAAAAACATCCCATAAAGTTAATAAGTTGTCATTTAATAAGAATATGTCAATAACCCAATTTTGACAAACATGTCAGATAGAACCTTATAACTCTAAGGTGACAATATGTCTTTCTAAATTTGTTTTATCTCCTTTTATTTTTGTCTTTGCTTTGTTGCATTTGTATGCATTTGTTAGAATGTCCAACAAAAACTGCTGTACATATTGTTACAAGATACCAGTACCACTGTTGTTCTGTTGAAAATTAAAATAACAATAATAAAATAAAAAAACTATTTGTACAATGTTCTATTGAATGCAAAAAAAATCTAATGGTGCCAATTGAAACATTTTCAAAACTAACAGAAAAACTATAAAATATGATTTTTTGGTAGACATAATCCATCTCAATAGCTTATACTCACATATAAGTACAGCACAAAATTATTTTACTTTTAGTTTAGATCATCTGAAGGTTTGCATTTTTATTTTGTTGGTTAATGGCTATGTGTTATAATCATTTGGAGGTTTGAACTATTCACAGCATTTGTAAAGATATCTTTTCGTAATTGTAACCTCATTTCTTACTATTTTCATGATTTTTACAATGCAGCAATTCTTACAAATCATTTGATTAATAAAGAAAATAATTAGCAAATTAACCCATGATGAAAACAATAATTAAATGCTGTGTCTACAAAATTTTCCAGATTGAGTTTCACCACAAGACACAGTAAGTTGCATGGTGTAATACTAATTTAAATAAATATGGTATGCTAAAGAGGAAATTTTTATTTTAGACTTCAGTCCTTGGCTGAAGAAAGATAACAAAGGCCACGTTTGTCAGTATCTTAGTGTAGTATGCTGTAATAACTGAAAACTGTTTAAAGATTATTATTATAGGGACCATACAGGACAAAGACATTATGTGGAATCATTATTTCCTGGATTAAATACATAAGTTCATACATTGTCATCAAAACATACTGTTACACAAACAAGCTGAAGATTTAGAAAGTAAAAATATTCAGATAAAGAGTTTTTTCAAAACAAATACAAAAAGTCTTTAAAAGGTTACATTTATAAACATTTACATATTTAATATAACTTATCCATATTTCAAATAAAGTAGAAACAATTAAACATCACATGATGACCATTAATGAAACTTCTTTTCCATGATTAATCCAGTGTCATAAAATCCACACATATTATTCAGAACACCAGTGAATTAACCAATTACTCATATAATTTGTGATGAATATTGATCACTATTGCTAATAACTAGTGATTTAAGAGTATACTCATGTTGTACAGCTTATTTTTTAACACAACTGTACATGTGACAATAACAATGTCTTGTTCATGTTGAAGATGATACATCTACATAGGTTTTACTGCCTTTCTACTCCCAGGGGATGTGTAGAGCCCCATGGAAAAAGAAAAAAATTATTCACATTTCAAACGTCTTTAACTCGAAGTCAAATTAGAATATATAAGGGGAAAACCACAAGACTTTTACTTATGCTATATTCAATAAATAATATTGGACATAGTTTTCAGATATATACTGAAAGTCAATAAAAGCTGTTTAAAAAAACACTCATTGTAAAACAACAAATTTATGCCTGGCTTTCACATATGTCATAAATATATGGACAATGACCTTATAGATAGTCCTATGTTCATTAAAGATCGTATTTATTCCATTTTATTACAAAAATATTTTAAACTACATTACCCACAAGTCTTTGTCACTCTATAGATGGGACGGGAACAACATGGCGCTGCAAATTGTAGTTCATTGAAATGTGTAATTAGGGTTAGGTTTAGGGTTACGATCTTGGTTAATCGGTAACTATTTGAAACATGGCGATACCTCATTGATAAAGGACACTGTTAGTAAAGTGGCAAAGTTAGCAAAACATAGTTAGCAACACGAAGCATCTTTTAATTTGGCTTTAAAGTTAGTCCAATCACAACGTCGCAATCTACGTCACACTTGTTGTCTCTATTTGGTAATCCGGTTGAAGGTAGATTATAAATTAAGGATTTAAATATTAAAATTCATATTAATATTACATATTAAATATTATGCCTTATTAAAATACAAATGTATATTTACAGCGAGATTCCTTTGTGGGTGTAACCTGATATGCAAAATGATCACAGTAAAACCAGATCATAGGCATACATTTGAAATGAATAATAAAATAATAAATGTCATGTTTGAAAACAAAAATAGTTCAGCATTTCCTGTAAATTGACCCTGCATCCTGTAGGTATCCAAATATAAATATATGTCAAACTTCAAGGACAAATATTGTGCCCATTAAATAGTAAAAATAGTGTTGTAAATGAGTATGCAAATAAAGACAATACATTTTTAATGAAACATTTATAATTTATTTATAATACCACAAAAAAATAAAAATAAATAAAAAAGATCACACAAACATGCAAACACCAAAAATATAAATTTTATAACAGTTTTATTGCAATATTTTATTACATACATATATATGAAAATGGTTAAAACAATTATAATTGAAGGAAATGTATATTTTGTATTATTATTATTATTATTATTATATTTATTTATTTTGTGATATTTATTCATGTCATACATCTGGTATGTCAAGCTCAAGTAAAACTGCACTGCAGAAAATCTTTTCAAATGATGCCTTTGGAAATGCCATTATAACAAACTTTCACAACAGCAAGTCTAGTTCATGACAAATACAAAAATGTTTATAATGACAACTTTTTGAACTTAACAGCAAAAGTACCTAAAAGCTATAACACTTTTCAAAAACATATTCAAGTACTTACTGAAGAACAGCAACATTTTTACAAAACACTGAGAACCAATGTGTGCTTGGCGAGTCCAGATGTTTATGGTAACTAGACTGTCATATTGCAAACCGGTTGGCATGAGGAGACTTGGGTGTAAAGTGTCTGGAATTCCTGGAAGGCTCCCATGTGTTATCCCAGGTTTTGCCACTGTAAAGTATCAGAAGTGCACAATATCATTAAAGAACAAAGAATCAAGATGATTGTTAGGTTTCATTTAGAAAGTTCAGTGATATTAATTTATATATGTAAAGTGTCATTAAATCTGTCACTTTTGAATTAACTGCTTGAATAAGTTCAACATTTTCAGCATGTTTTCATGTATTCCAAGCAGATCTGACAGTCCTACAGACTCAGATATGAGGATAGTGACTGTACTGATCACTTTTTGCTATTTAAAACACACTCATCAATTATATGAAAACTACAACAGAATACAGTGCTCCACCCTAATAATATTGCTAAATTATGACAAGATTATTACTTTACATGGCTAAACATTTATGTTATAGCTGCATGATTCACTGCTATTACTGTAACCCATTACAGTCTTAGCCCAAACTAATTGACTTTATTAGAAAACTGCATAGAAACCTGTTGCCTTAAACCACTTGTGTTTTTATACAAGGTGAAACTAAACAGCCATACTTGAATTAACTTACAACATTTACAATCTTATCGGACTTACAGTAACATTTTAATTCAAGTAGGGCTGTTAAGTTTTATCTTGCATATAATGTAAAGGGTTTAAGGTAATGAGTTTCTATATCTAGATTTGGTTAAAGGAATAGTTCACTACTTACTCTCCCTCAAGTGGTTGTAAACCTTTATTATAAAACTTCCAAGTTTCTTTGTGTGGAACATGAAAGAAGTTTTTTGAAGAAAGCTGAAAACCTGGAACCATTGACATACATAAGAGTAAAAAAAATACTATGGAAGTCAATGTTTACAGATTTTCATCTTTCTTTAAAATCTATATTTTTGTGTTTAACTAAAGAAAGCAACTCAGACACATTTGGAACAAATGAAGGATGAGTCATTAATGACAGAGTTTTCATTTCATTTTTGGGTGAACCATCTCTTTAAGAGTATACTGAAAGAAATGTCCTACTCAATGTTGCTAACTTCAGCTACGTGTGTAGCGCCTAGAGTACTTAATTAGAAATCAAAACAATGATCACATCAGTCCCATTTTATGCCCTATATATCATATTGGCCACAGAATGGACTACTTAGTGTTGCAATGAAATTAAACAAATAATAAAACTATGACTTGCCACACAATACAAGACAACCAGTGAATTTTCAACTCTACCTTTTCTGTACACAAGATGAGGTCCCAGCTTCAAAATGGCACCATAACACTGATCCTGAGTGAGGTGGTTGTGCTGCTCTGTGAGGTTGTGACTGTTCAGATGCAGTGCTGTGAAGAGTTCTTTATTAAAAGAAAGTACATTCTTTTCAAATCTGCACATATTAACAAAGAAAATACAATAATTTTAAATAATGATTAATTCTGAAAAACCTTACCCTTAGTCAAGACGAATTCATATGGCCTCTGCATTCTTTTGCTACATGTATGGAAGACAGATGAGTAATTATGTCTGCAACCCACTTATTTGCAGATTTCGCTACTGTTTTCCAATAAATACATTGGACTTAATCCAGGACATTAATCCAGTGTCTAAAGGTTCTGCATCTGAAATGAATAAAAACAGATGTGACATTAGTTAAACCCACTAAACTACTAGATACATCAGTACTGCTTTAAGCAATTGTAATGTAATTTAAGTGTAGTCCAAAATTAGCCTTAATCTGTTTAAGATTATGATTTAAAAAGCATTTCTTGCATTAAAAAAATCCTGCCTCTTGTAATACATATGATCAATGGTAAATTTCTGAGAAGGTGCAAGGTAATCCTTGAGTATTACCATTAACATCATGACTAACATAATATTTGAGAAGACAGCTTGTTGCGTCTTTTTACCACAATTTAGAGATGATAGATTCCTTCTTTTATTAAATAAATTGTTAAAGGCCAAATTATACTAGTAATAGTGTATGATATTGTGTGAAATACATCAGTTTATTTTAAACTTGAGCTTATGTTATGCTTTGAATAATGAAAAGTTGCATTTTTACCTACTGGAAGGCATAAAATAAGGCATAATCAATTACATGCCCTGCAATTTTCCAGCCTTCTTTTCTCAACAGGCTTATCTCACTCAGTCACTCACTCAGTCACTCACTCACTCACTCACATATATATATGTATATATATATATATATATATATATATATATATATATATATATATATATATATATATATATATATATATATATATATATAAATATACAGTTGAAGTCAGAATTATTAGCCCCCCTGATTATTTTTATCCCAATTTCTGTTTAACGGAGAGCAGATTTTCTCAACATATTTCTAATCATAATAGTTTTAATAACTCATCTCTAATAACTGATTTATTTTCTCTCTGTCATGATTACAGTAAATAATATTAGACTAGATATTCTTCAAGACACTTCTATACAGCTGCAAGTGACATTTAAAGGCTTAACTAGGTTAACTAGGCAGGTTAGGGTAATTAGGCAAGTTATTGTATAATGATGGTTTGTTCTGTAGACTATCGAAAAAATATAGCTTAAAGGAGCTAAAAATTTTGACCTTAACCTCTTAAGGCCCAAGCTGTTTTTTTTACATGCATTTTTTATTTCTCTTTATTTTATTTTTTTATTTTGGCTTATTGGAACCTGATTAGAATAAAACCTAAGTACCATCTTTTGAAATGATGTACTCTTAGAGAAAAGTATGTCCATATATGTGCAATGTCCGAATTTATATAAAACACAATAAAGTCACCTTTGTGTAATAGAATGAAAAACTCTTTATTCTCCGCCTTGAACACATGCAGCAGTTTTTTTTCTTGCCTTTTTTAATGCATTAATAACACATACACACATATTTTTGAACATGCTTTGACTATCAGTAAAAACATTTTTTTTGCCCTTTTTGGACAGTTAAAATAGTGTTTGGGACATTTCATATGCTGCAAAACAGTTGCAGTATGACACTGTATGTCTGTAACAAAATATAAAACATTAGACATAACAGCTAAAATGTGCTGTCCATGTATGTGGCCACTAAGCCCTAAGAGGTGAAAATAGTTTTTAAAAAATTAAAATTGATTTTATTCTGGCCGAAATAAAACAAATAATACTTTCTCCAGAAGAAAAAATATTGTCAGACATACTGTGAAAATTTCCTTGCTCTGTTAAACATAATTTGGGAAATATTCATAAAAGAAAAAAAAATCAAAGGGGGGGATTATATATAATGTGTTTGTGTGTGTGTCTGTTTTAAGACATGAAAAATAATTGCAGTTACAATGTAGCCTTTAAACTTAAGAGAAACACTTGATTTGCTTTAATATTGATGTAGTTATGAATACAGTTGTATTATTAGAGGTAATATTTATTGCATATTGCATAATTTATTTAGATTTTGGACGATTACTATTGTGAAAAACAACAATCTGGTAACACTGTTCCTCATCTTCAAATGTATAACTATATTGTTCTGAGCTATGCACGACTATATGTGGGGAAAATATATTTTTTAATAAATGAACTTGGATGTAATTAGATAACATCGCTAGTTTGCAGTACATGCTTTATTTATATCAAGTCTGCAGTCATTTAATGCATCAGGAGATAACATCCCTGCTTTTATAAAAGTTCTAAACAAACCCCTTATCTAAATCAACAAATCAGCTTTATTTGTTTACTTTTTACTTACCGCGTGGAAAACCGAAGTGGACCTTGGGATCGCAATGAACCTTGGGATAGCGACCATAGACTGTAAAAAAAAATAGATCTCGACGTACTATGACCCCAACTTCAATTAATAATTTAATAATACAAAGATCAGCTAAAAATATTTTTAAAACTTAGTACTTTAAATGTAATATTTTTTAAGTAAAAACAAACAAACAAATTAATCAGTTTTATTAGGCATAATTACCCTAAACTGGGCAATTGAATATAATTTCACTCATTAAATATAAAGTAAATGATAACACATTTATAAATACCAACATAAATACCAACTAATCTCCAATAAAAAATAAAAAATACATTATGTAGCATTAACCTACCACGTATTGCTGCACAGTTTAACTCATCGGTGAACTCACCGGTGATGCATTTTGACCAATAGCTGAGCGATGTTAAACTCACTGTTGAATAGAAGTCACGTTGACCGATGTATATTCTCATTTACAGTTGTCTCGACCCTCTTTACAGACGCTTTTCATGAACAAAACAAAAATCACATATTTAAAAAAAAAAAAACTGCGATAATAGGCGTAAACCAGGTTTAAAATATTGCGTTGACATCTTTTGGTAATTATACGACGCTTTGAACGTCTCCATATGACGCCTGAGGCAACCCATTGAAAGCAATGGAATTCCTTCTGCGTCGGTATAGAAAATAGTGCTTGAAGAAAAGTAACAATTATTATAATAAATTATGAAAAGACACAACGTCTGGTACCCCATGGCAATAGAATAAATGAATAAATAAATAAATAAATAAAATACTGCATACCCTGTGGCAAAATAAAATAAATAAACAATACAGCGTCTGCTATACTATGGAAAAAATGAAATAAAATATAAATGAATAAAAAAACTGCGTCTGGTACACTTTGTCAATAATAATAATAATAAAAAAACTGCGTCTGGTACCCTGTCGCTGTAATAATATTAATCATAATACTGCATCTGGTAAACTATGTCAATAATAATAAAAAAACTGCGTCTGGTACCCTGTGTCAACAATAATAATTAAAATACTGCGTCTGGTACCCAGTGGTTATAATAATAATCAAAATACTGCGTCTGGTACCCTGTGTCTATAATAATAATAATCAAAATACTGCGTCTGGTACCCTGTGGCTATAATAATAATCATAATACTGCGTCTGGTACCCTGTGTCAATAATAATAATTATCAAAATACTGCGTCTGGTACCCTGTGGCTATAATAATAATCGTAATACTGCGTCTGGTACCCTGTGGTTATAATAATATTTAATACAAATATTTTTTTAAAAGCGCAGCATCGGGTACCCTATGGCAAAATAAATCGTGCTAGAGACACGAAAATGATTTCCCATTGACACGAAAAAAGAGGGAAATTTGTGCCCATGAACACGAATCAATAGATTAAATTTCGTGACTATTTCACGAACTGCCGTGAGACTGGGTTGGGAAAGCACAGTGGTTGTAAAAGTACATATTTTTTCTGAACTTGAAAATGAAAAGGACTAACATAACTGTTGGCCTACGCACAATATTAAACTAGGGTGCATAAACTCTATATAAGTAAAAGAAATAAAAGAAAAATAAATAAAAAAAATTATAAATAAAAAAAAAAGGTAAGAATACAAACAAGAGCCACAGAAAATACGTAATGGAAGTGTAAGATTAATTTTATTACGCTACTTTGACATTGCAAGACATAAAAGCATTACCAACACGTTTGTCCCTTTTTGCTTTCCGCAAATCCAGTTATGTTTGGGTGTGCTATTATCACACATACTTCATAGAGGGGGAACTGGAATTCCAGAAGGGGACAGAATCGACTGCTACACCGGCATACAACACACATATTAAAAGCAGAATATCTGACTTTAACATTGTTTTTCAGATAAACAAGTATGTTCACTTTGCATGTTTCTTAAATATATGCAAACATATTATGGCATTTTTATGCTTTAGAAGAGGTGAAAACTTACAGCACCTTTAAAAACTCTAACATCATGTAAATGTGTAATGCGAGTTGTGTGTAAACAGTATGTTCAGTATGTGTTGATTTAAAAGTCAAATGCACACAAATATATACAACAATTGCAGATTACATGTTAGTATTGCTGCTGCTCAGAGTTTGCTTTCTTCAGCCAAATGTGGATTCACTTCATCGATATTACAAATCAACCACAGAGATACTATACATCATATCATATCATTGTGGTGATTTTAGTGAAGTGCTAAGTAAAGTGTTATTCTGCTCACAAAGAGTTAATCGTCCCTCCACTACAGGTGCTATTTACTAACAAGGTGAATATAGTGTTCTTGTGCAGTATGTTGTAACTGATTAAACACCAAGTTAAACCATAGCCAACAAAGACAGTCATAGTAAGATTGAGAACGTTACGGTTACTAAAGTAACCCTTCGTTCCCCGAGGGGGGGAACGGAAATGCTATGTGGAAACTTCCACTATGGGGATTTCGTCAGAATCCAATCATCTGAAAGAGTATAAAAACGGGCCAATGAAATGCCAATGAGTTGGCAGCGTCAGCGTGCACAGCTGGCGTCAATGACAATCAGTCATGCTATAAAGACGCAGCCAGTGCCATGCTCGACATCCTTTTCTAGCTGAAGAGACTTTCACGCTCAACAGCTAAGGGACAATCGTTGTGGCGAAGGAACATAGCATTTCCGTTCCCCCCCTCGGGGAACGAAGGGTTACTTTAGTAACCGTAGCGTTCCCCTTCGGATGGGGAACTCCAATGCTATGTGGAAACTTCCACTATGGGGAAATCTATGGAAAACGCCACAACGAAAGAACCTTACTGCGTCCCTGGCGAAGGGTGTGCCACGCAGTAGAGCGAGCGCACCTACAACGCCCCGAGACACAGTCTTCCAACGTGTCCCCTGGCCCTCACTTACCTGTTCAGAACAGTTATGTTTTTCGGGGAGTCGCAATAACCCAGTAAAATAGGTTTTGATACGACAGTACGTTGGGAAAGCGTTCAGTCCCGATAGGGAGGACGCTGCGGAGCTCACCTGTTACCCAGAGGGGAGACCTGGTGACAACCTATGGACTAGCCCAGAGATGAGGAGTCCTTGCATAAGGATGGTTAGCGGGGAGGGAGGACACGAGCCTGCCCTAGAAGGGGGGACTATACCGTGGCTGAGTGAACGTATGGGATCGCCAGCGGGGATCACACATAGCAGGCACCTATACCCAGAATGCGGGCTGACCAGCGGGCATGCCGACAACGTAACGGGCCAACACCTGACTCCTCCGCTGAGTCAGGTGCTGGGGGCCTCGGAGGAACTCTGCAGGGTTCGCCAAAGAAATGGGGAACTAAACTGACAAAGCTGAAAAAGCGCACGTATCTCCGGGTTAGGGAGAGTGGCGCAGCAAGCGTGTTTCGACACCTCAACCGAATCGTTTCCTCAATCACCAAGGGTTGCCTAATACCCTTGAGGAAACCGGCTCCACTCGCAGATTGTAACCTTGCAAATGTATTGGGTGTCACCCAACCCGTAGCTCTACAAATGTCTGTCAGAGAGGCGCCGCGTGCTAACGCCCAGGAGGATGCGATGCTCCGTAGTGGAGTGCGCTCTCACCCCCGGGGGACACGGCTCACCCTGGCCCAAAGGCGAGGGAGATGGCATCCACTATCCAGTGGGCCAACCTCTGTTTAGATACGGCACTTCCCATCTGCCGACCACTGTAATGGACAAAGAGCTGGTCAGAGGATCTAAGGCTCTGAGTGTGGTCCACATATATTCGCAAAGCGCGAACAGGACACAACAATGAAAGGGCTGGGTCTGCCTCCTCCGCGGGCAGCGCTTGCAGGCTCACTACCTGATTCTTAAACGGCGTGGTAGGAACCTTGGGCACATAGCCGGGCCGGGGTCTCAGGACAACTGACAACTGAGTCACTGACCGAAAATGCCTCCAGGTACCTAACCCTCTTAACCGATGCCAACACGACCAGCAGAGCTGTCTTCAAGGACAGAAATCTCAAGGATACTGAGTCGAGTGGTTCGAAGGGATCCCCATGTAGGCTCGTAGCACTACCGCGAGATCTCAAGAGGGTATGAGAGGGGGGCGGGGGAAAACATCCGCCTCGCACCTCTGAGGAACTGGATGATGAGGTTATGCCTCCCCACGGTGCCGCCATCCACGCATCATGATGAGCGGAGATGGTGGCCATGTAAACCCTCAGTGTGGAGCGCGACAGCCTTCGCTCCACCTGTCCTGAAGGAAAGAAAGCACAACACTGATCTGGCAAGATCGGGGGTCTTCTCGGCGAGAAGCGCACCACTCAGTGAATAGACTCCACTCCAGGGCGTAGGCATGCCTCGTAGAGGGTGCACTAGCCTGAGTGATGGTATTAACCACCGCCACCGGTAGGTTACCTAAGTCTTCCTTGTCGCGTCTTATGGACCCCACGTGGAGGTTCCACAGAACTAAGCGAGGGTGCCAGATGGTGCCCTGTCCCTGAGAGAGTAGGTCCTCTCTCAAAGGGACTCGCCAGGGGGGGCGTCGCGAGGAGGGAGAGTTCTGATATCCAGGTCCGGTTGGGCCAGTGGCGCAACTAGCAGGACCTGCCCCTCGTCCTCCCTGACCTTGCACAGAAACTGCGCGAGTAGGCTCACTGGGGGGAGTGCTTACTTACGCATGACTCGGGGTGGAGTCGCCATTCTCCCGGGGAAGGAGCTGCCGTGAGAGCCTGTTGGCCGCACGGTTGAGCCCATCCGGGGTGTGAATAGCAAGCAGCGACTTCAGCCGCGTATGACTCCAGAGGAGCAGACGGCGAGCGAGCTGAGACATGCAGCGGGAGCGTATACCCCCATCCGGATGGAATACGCTACCGCGGCCGTGCTGTCCGTCCTGACCAGCACGTGTTGCTCCCTCAGCACCGGTAAAAAGCGGCGCAGAGCGAGAAACACTGCCAACAGCTCTAGGCAGTTGATATGCCAATGCAACTGGGTTCCCCTCCACAGGTCCGCAGCAGCATGCCCGCTACACACGGCCCCCCCACCCCATACTGGAGGCATCTGCCGAAACGACAGCCTGCCTGGACGCCTGACCTAGGGGCACACTGGCCCGTAGGAAGAAGGGGTCCTCTCCAGGGGGACTCAATCGTGAAGCCAATGCTGTAGTGGTCTCATATGGAGCAATCCGAGCGGCGTGGCCGCGGCTACGGATGCCATATGCCCCAGGAGCCTCTGAAAAAATTTCAGGGAGACCACTTTTTTTCCTGTCGAACTCTCTCAGACAGTTCAGCATTACCTCGGCGCGCTCTCGTGAGAGGCGCGCCTCCATAGTGATCGAGTCCAGCTCCAACCCGAGAAAGGAGATGCTCTGCACGGAGGCGAGCTTGCTCTTTTCTCGGTTGACCTGAAACCCCAACGGGCGGAGGTGCCAGAGCACCTTGTCTCTGTGCATAATCAATTGCTCCCGAGAGTGGGCTAAAAATCAGCCAGTCATCGAAATAATTGAGCGTGCGGATGCCGGCGAGCCGAAGGGGCGCGAGGGCACCCTCCGCGAGCTTGGTGAAAACTCGCGGAGACAGAGAGAGCCCGAAGGGGAGGACCTTGTATTGCCACGCTCAACCTTCAAACGCAAACCGCAGAAACTGCCGGTGGCGTGGAAGTGTGGAGATATGAAAATACGCGTCCTTCAGATCTATTGCTGCAAACCAATCCTGAGGACGAACGCATCGCGTGATGCGCATCTGCGTAAGCATTTCGGATCGCAGCCAGTGAAGGCAGCGGTTCAAAATGTGCAGATATAGGATTGGCCATAGCCCACCGCTCTTTTTTTTTTTTTTTTTTTTTTTTTGGGCACGATGAAGTGCGGGCTGTAAAACCCGCACTCCATCTCGGCTGGAGGGCCGGCTCGATTGCATCCTTCGCCAGGAGGACAGCAATCTCCTCTCGCAAGACAGGGGCGGACGCAGGACTGACCCTGGTCGCCCGTGAACCTGGGAGGCTGTTTCGCGAACTGAATCGCATAGCCGAGTCTGGTCGTATGGATGAGCCATTGCGATGGGCTGGCCCGCGCTAACCAGGCAGGCAGAGCCCCCGCAAATGGTCCCACCCGCACGATCGCTGACGTGCCAGCGGCGGGGCAGCGTGGAGTGAGTGGGCTCATCCGGGGAGCGCTGGGGTCCCACAGGAGAGCAGGAGAGGAGATGTTCTCGTCTCGCACTCAAACTCCAGGAGAGGGGCTGGGAGTGAAGAGAAAGGTGACCGTTCTCTCGCGCTCCATGAGCCATTGGCGAAATGCACCGATCCTGCGAGCTGGAAGGCATAGCGTCCCAGACTGGCAGTGTTCGGGCTGTCACATCCGGAGGAAAGAGCAAATTCCCTCCTCCCCAGATGGCCCGCCTCAGGGACGCTTCGCGGTCCGTTTTACCGAACTTAGCGGCGCCCTGGGCGGGGGACGCTGGTTGCCTGCGCAATGCTCGGCGCAGCCGCGTGGCCGGAGGCGCAGGCGGGGCGGCGAAGCAAAGCTGCGGGCGGGCGTCCTCGGCGAAAAAGCAGCGGATGTGGATGGCTCGACGGGGGGGAGCGGTCATACAATCCTGCCGATAGAGACCTCGCCCATCGCCTCCGACTGCTCTATCACCGGCGTGAATTCCTGGGCGAATTCACTGCCAGTGTCGCCGAACAGGCCAGCCTGGGAAATGGGTGAGTTAAGAAAGCGAACTTTGTCAACGTCACGCACATCGCCAGGTTTAGCCTGAGGTGGCATTCCTGGATCACGGATGTGATCATCGTCCTTCCCAGGGCACACACAGCCGACTTTTTTTTTTTTTTTTTTTTTGTAAGAGCATAGTCGGTTGCGGTGCGGAGCGCATGCTCATTCCTGGGTCAGAACCACTTGCGCAGCCGGGCCAGCGCATGCGCTTGGTAGCGCTGGTAGGTGGCCATAGCGTGCATGGTGAGGGGGAAGGCGCACGCAGCACACTGCGTGAGCCTACTGTGACCAACCAGGAAGAAGGGGATGGGGAGGCTTAGAAGGTCTCGCCTTCATCCTCCACATCACACCCCTCTAATCGGTCCGGCCGCGGGGCTGGGGGATAAACCATCTCCAGAGCCACGGCCGAAGCAGCCTGGGGAAGCACAGCCGCAAAGTCTGCTTCTGGATTCGACGCCGCGCTCAAAGTCCCGGAGGGAGCGAGCGGGTTCGAATCCTCGTCAGACCTTGACAGCCCAACCTCCAAGGATGGTGAGGATGGGCGGCGGTTTTACTCTCACTGAAACCCTCAGATCTGCCCGAGTGCCAACCGCAGTGCGGGGGACAACTGGGGTGGGTGGCTCTTTTGCAAGAGCGAGCCGCGATCTTAACTGCGCAACAGACATGACATCAGTGATGGCATGCACTGCCCGCGAGCACCGCATTAACATGCTGGACCCCCAGACATAAAACGCTGTGCTCGTGCCCAACATCCGGGGATAGGAAACCACCGCATCCAGAAACGCACAGTCGGAGTGACGTCTTGAAAAAGACGCACTGCACGACCGTGTTGCTCTTTTAGGAAAGCTTTTTTTCCTATATACAAACCGCTCTTGGAGGACCGGACCCAAAGGACGCCAGGCAAGGGAGAAATACCCAGCTCGACCATCTGCCACTGCGTATACGCGCTCTGGACCGGGAGAAGCTGCTTCTCGATCTCTCTCTGTAGACACAGGTTGGAGATACCCTCAAAGACTCTCTCAGAAGCTTCGTGAAAGGCTCTGAAAGCGAAAGGATGTCGAGCATGGCACTGGCTGCGTCTTTATAGCATGACTGATTGTCATTGACGCCAGCTGTGCACGCTGACGCTGCCAACTCATTGGCATTTCATTGGCCCGTTTTTATACTCTTTCAGATGATTGGATTCTGACGAAATCCCCATAGTGGAAGTTTCCACATAGCATTGGAGTTCCCCATCTGAAGGGGAACTTACTGTCACTCTTCTTATTAGCATTTGTGGTGAAAACAACAATAAAATAATACAACAATACTCAGAAATTATGTTTTGACTGAAACTGCACTTAATATGACCATAACATGAAACAATAATAATAGTAAACAAACTTAAAAAGCATTGTATTTTTAACAAAATAGTCACTGACAGATTATCTTTAACATGTCTAATGTAAAAAAAACATGGACTTACAGCATTGCCTCTATGATGAATTTAAGTGGATGCTTTAGATTGCCAGAGAGAGAACATGTCTGACATTGCTTTCACACAGAGCCAGGAGCACAAACAGGAAGTGATAACATAGGAAAAATCGTATCACTTAAAATAAAAGTATGCATTTTTTTACAATTGAAGTAGATTAAGTAATTAATTAATTAATTAATTAATAATTATATTAATAAATAATTATGAATTTCACTTTTTTTTTTACAAAAGAAATATGTATACAACATATTTAAGATATTTCATAGTGAAACTCCTTAAAGGCCAACACAACTCAAGCCTAGTTCACACTACAGGATTTTAAGCCTGATTTGAGCCCGATTTGGAAGCTAGCTGACAGATCTGGCTGTGATCAGGAAGAAATCTGCGGGTGCACAGCGCTCAACAGTATTTATGAGTGAACTACTGAACAACGCATCAAAGAGGCTCACTGAAGCGTCGCGGACACCTCACAACAGAAACGTCTGTGATTAGCCAGAATGGGCATCGATACACTCGCCTCATTCTGCCTTAACACGGACACGAGAGTAGGCTATATTAACAGTGGAGATAGCATTCTGTAACTATTAGAATTACCGTACTGGTCATTCTGACCGTTCTCATATAAAACGTCATATTGTCACATATTTACATTCAAAACTTCTATTAAGATATTAAAATTAAGCTCTGAATGTCATCATATTTGATGACACCATTACCCTGAAAAATATGATCTTTTTTGGTAATACAACCTATAAATATGTAGTTAAGATACTAGAATAACGCAAAGGTCTGGGGCTCGCTTTCATTTTCACTTTCAAACAGGAGCTATTTCCCTGCACAGAATATGCTGTTTTGAAATATATATCTGAAGTAAATTTATGTTTTTGGTATCAGAAAGTGATGTTTATGTTAGCAGGAAGTTGCTAGGCAAAAAAAATGCATGCATATTTAAAGTCACAGTAAAAAGTGGCAGAGATGCATGCAGTCATGTTGCCCAATAGGGTAATTAAAGGTAAAAATTCTCAGTTCTTTACTGTTTTGTAATTTAAATGTTGGCAAGAAATACACAGATATTTAGGAAACGTCAGGGTGTTATAAATATGTTAGTTTTATTTCAAAGGGTTATTACAATAATGAAAAACTTTCTGCGTATCAATCCACTTGAACCTTGCATCAGCTGACTGACAATATTTTTTAAATGGTTTCTTGAAAGCTTGAAACGCTTTCAGTGATGTAATGAGCACACAAGCAGTGTTGTTCAGCTTTTTCTGACAACTACTCCCTCAACATTTCATTGGCTGTGGTTTGGTAGCTTATATTTATATATACACATACATACATACAGTACATACACTAAAGGTCAAAGTTTGGGGTCAGTCGGTTTCCTATATGTTTTAAAATAAGCTTCTCCTGCTCACCGAGGCTGCATTTATTTAATCAAAAATACAGAACACATTGTAAAATAGTGAAATGTATTGCACTGTAAAATAACTGTTTAAAAATAGCTTATCATTTAATTTAATCATTTATTCCAGTGATTTTAATGATAAATTTTCAGCTTCATTACTCCAGTCTTCAGAGTCACACGATCCTCCAGAAATCACTCTATTTTTAATTATTATTATTGTTATTATTATTATTATAAATAATAATGGTAAAGCAGTAATGACTGGAGTAATCATTTCATTTGAAACTACATACAATAAGAAAGCAGTTATTTAAAATGTTAATAAATATTTTACAATTTAAGATTTTTATTTTTATTTTTTTAAATGCCGAGTTGATGAACCGAATTATTTTCTTAAAAAAAAAAAAAAAAACAGGAAAAAAAAGTCTGACCCCAAATATTTGACCGGTAGTATATATGAATATACAATGTTGGGTAAGTTACTTTAAAATAGTAATAGATTAGTAATGGATTTATTAATGTAAAAAGAAAGCAGATTACTAATTACTTTACTTTTAAGTTACTTTTAAATTTAAAATAAACTGCAGCTCTTTCAGTAATTTAATATTCACTGAAAAACATTACAATGGGTTGATCACAGCAGCTTGACATATTTAAGACTTAAAGAGTTTACCCAAAACTTAAAGTTCTCTCATCATTCACTTCTTCCAAACCTGTTAGTCTTTTTTTTTTTTGAACAAAAAAAGAAGACATTTAGAAGAAAACTGAATACCTGTAAACATTGACATCCATAGTGTGAAAAAGCACTGCAGTGTTTGGGTGTTCTGAGTTTGTCTGAGGTAATTAGACTACAGAAATATATATTCCATACAAAGCCTGAAGCTGATCCGTCAGTTCTTGCCGCATGGCTCATGGTTTTTAACTGAGTGAGCTTGGGAAATGTCAGCGTGCACAATATGCAATCCCAACATGATCCTGCATGCAAAAGATGAGATATGTGAATGGCATAAGCAGCTACACTTCTTTTCATATTCAGAAGACACCTTCACTCCCGATCCTGCACAAAAGTTCTATTAAGCCTGTTTAGGGTGAGTTGGGCCGCCATGTTTCTGGGTGCCGTTGTCCTCCTTGGTGCTTGAACAAGTTGCTGGTCGAGTTAAAAGCAGTGGAAAGTTCTTTAGAGACTGGACATACTGTAGACTGAATTTCACAGAAATATTTATGTTTTACGCTCAATGAGGGGAGTGAGGGGATTCTGTCTGACAGCACCTGCAGTGAAGAAAAATTTAAATAATATGATCAGCAATACAACCTGGAGGTAGAGCTGCAAAATTACAATACAAATCAAAATGCTAAACTAAATACAAGTAATCTATTACATTTTAAAATATTCATTCAAATGTTATATATTTTTTCAAACAATAGCAATAAATTGTTAATTTGTTGTAATCATAATTGTTAACAATTCTTACAGTTAAGTTTAAAATCAGTTTAAAATTTCCTGCAAATCTAAAGTATTCCAGTTTTGTGAACATTAACCCCAAGCACTAGTTACTAGTTAATTATCTTCTGGCCTGCACTTGACTTAATTAAAAAAAAAAAAAAAAAAGCAAACTAGATTTTCTAAGTATTTTCCCATCGCATCAACTATAGATGAACATATACATTTTACTTGAATGACCACTTATTTGAAACGTGTATTATTTAACCATATAATACAATGTCTTTGAAAATGATTTGACCTTTCAAACACACCAACATGCAGTAAATTAAGCTTTCTTATTTATATGCAATATTGCATGATTGCACATGACAAATATTCTATACCACAGTTGAGTTAATAATGAGTTGTTTCTAATTGACCATCATTAACCAAAAATAATTAATAGTTTTACTGTTATGCTGTATTTTATCAACAGATAATGCACAACAGTTGCATCAAAAGAGGTCCAATTCGGAAAAGCCCTCATTGCCTGGATCTCATTTTCGACACTTTTTGAGATTTGAAACATTGGACTACAGACTTTTAAAAATAAAGCAGCAGGACTTTTAGATTTAAGATTTTTTAAAATTATATATATATATATATATATATATATATATATATATATATATATATATATATATATATATATATATATATATATAATTTATATATATATATGGACTAGAAACAAGGAAAAAAATAAAGGCATTTGTGTATTGTACTGAACAAATTAAATGATAAATAAATAAACAAAAATACATAAATAAATAAAAAAAATCCCATTTTCCAAAACACTTATGTTATAATGCATATAACGCATTAGCACTGTTATAGCTGAATATGTAATAAAGTTCACATAGCTCCAAACCTTTATGAGTTTCTTTACACACCTAAACACAAAAGATAATATTTTGAAGAAAGCTGTAAATCTGTAACTATTGACTTAGTAGGAAAAACAAATACTACTGAAGTCAGTTGTTACAGGTTTTTTCAAAATATATTATTTTGTGTTCAACAGAAGAAATAAATAAAACCAATAAAGAAAAAGTATTTGATGACAACAAAATTTTTGTGTGAACTACCCTTTTAAGTTATAAAAAAAGGAATCAAAACAGCTAACATAAGTTAATCTTTGAAAACCAAACTACTAACACATGCATTAATATAATTTTTTTTATTTATATTTGAGCAGCTTAATAACTTCAAAACTTTTTGCTATTATTTCTTTAGGATTAATACTGTAATTATGTTTGTGTAACCCACCTATCAAGTTGATTTAACTGAAAAGGGGAAAAATATCTACTGGGTCTGAGCTTTCCAAATTACAAATATGATTACAACACAATTTACTTGGAATCTCGGGTTCGGGATATCTCACACCCACAAAACAAGATATTTATAAATGGTGTGGCTAAATTTGCATATTACTCATATTGTAATCTCCAACTGCTCACATAAAAATAAATACCCATACACAAAATACTTTTGAGTGCTGTATTGCAATATTCTGTTCTGTATCTGAACTGCTTTTCAGCCCTGATAAATTTGTAATCAGGTATTCAAAACAAACAAAAATAAATAAAATGCAATATGATGTTCACAGCAATTCAGCTGTTTTTGAGAAAAAATAAATAAAAATAAAAAACTATACAAAAGGAGGAAATACGGTTCCCCTTCGGATGGGGAACTCCAATGCTATGTGGAAACTTCCACTATGGGGATTTCGTCAGAAACCAATCATCTGAAAGAGTATAAAAACGGGCCAATGAAATGCCTATGAGTTGGCAGCGTCAGCGTGCACAGCTGGCGTCAATGACAATCAGTCATGCTATAAAGACGCAGCCAGTGCCATGCTCGACATCCTTTCGCTTTCAGAGCCTTTCACGAAGCTTCTGAGAGAGTCTTTGAGGGTATCTCCAACCTGTGTCTACAGAGAGAGAACGAGAAGCAGCTTCTCCCGGTCCAGAGTGCGTACACGCAGTGGCAGATGGTCGAGCTGGGTATTTCTCCCTTGCCTGGTGTCCTTTCGGTCCGGTCCTCCAAGAGCGGTTTGTATATAGAAAAAAAGCTTTCCTAAAAGAGCAACACGGTCGTGCAGTGCGTCTTTTTCAAGACGTCACTCCGACCGTGCGTTTCTGGATGCGGTGGTTTCCTATCCCCGGATGATGGGCACGAGCCCAGCGTTTCATGTCTGGGGGTCCAGCATGTTAATGCGGTGCTCGCGGGCAGTGCATGCCATCACTGATGTCATGTCTGTTGCGCAGTTAAGATCGTGGCTCGCTCTTGCAAAAGAGCCACCCACCCCAGTTGTCCCCCGCACTGCGGTTGGCACTCGGGCAGATCTGAGGGTTTCAGTGGGAGTAAATCCGCCACCCCCGGGCCGCGGAGCTCTCGCTCCTCCACGCGCTCCATCCAAGCTTCAGGTGAAGAGAAGCGCTCCGTCCTTGGATGGTTGCTCTCACCTGATGACACCGGGGGTTAGATGTACATCGCTGCATCGGAGGATGGGCTGTCATTGTCTGATGAGGATGCGAGCCCGCTCGCTCCCTCCCTCCGGGGTGTAGATCGCGGCGGTGGCATCTAAAAAGCAGATGTGATGGCCGTGCTTTCTCGGGCTGCTTTGGCCGTGGGTCTGGTGATAGTTTATCCCCCAGCCCTGCGGCCGGACCGACTAGATGGGTGTGATGTGGAGGATATAAGGAGGCAAGACCTTCAAAGCCTCCCGTCCCCTTCTTCCCGGAAGTGCACAGTAAACTCACGCAGTCCTGAGGGCACTTTTTTCTGCCCGATCTGCGTGCGCTTCCATCCTCACCATCCTTGGAGGTTGGGCTGTCAAGGTCTGACGAGGATTCGAACCCGCTCGCTCCCGCCGGGACTATGAGCGTGGCGTCGAACCCAGAAGCAGACTTTGCGGCTGTGCTTCCCCAGGCTGCTTCGGCTGTGGCTCTGGAGATGGTTTATCCCCCAGCCCCGTGGCCGGACCGATTAGAGGGGTGTGATGTGGAGGATGAAGGCGAGACCTTCTAAGCCTCCCCATCCCCTTCTTCCTGGATGGGCACAGTAGGTTCACGCAGTGTGCTGCGTGCGCCTTCCCCCTCACCATGCACGCTATGGCCACCTACCAGCGCTACCAAGCGCAGGCGCTGGCCCGGCTGCGCGAGGATGGTTCTGACCCAGGACTGAGCATGCACTCCGCACCGCAACCGACTATGCTCTTACAAAAAAAAAAAAAAAAAGTCGGCTGTGTGTGCCCTGGGAAGGACGATGATCACATCCGTGATCCAGGAATGCCACCTCAGGCTAAACCTGGTAATGTGCGTGACGTTGACAAAGTTCGCTTTCTTAACTCACCCATATCCCAGGCTGGCCTGTTCGGCGACACTGGCGGTGAATTCGCCCAGGAATTCACGCCGGTGATAGAGCAGTCGGAGGCGATGGGCGAGGTCTCTATCGGCGGGATTGTATGACCGCTCCCCCCCGCCGAGGCATCCACATCCACTGCTTTTGCGCCGATGACGCCCGCCCGCAGCTTTGCTTCACCACCCCCGTCTGCGCCTCCAGCCACGCGGCTGCGCCGAGCATCATGCAGGCAACCAGCATCCCCCGCACAGGGCGCCGCTAAGTTCGGTAAAAAGGACCGCGAAGCGCCCCTGAGGCGGGCCATCTGGAGAGGAGGGAATTTGCTCTTTCCCCGCTGGAGGGCGGGGCACGTTATTTAAAGGCGTAAAAAAAAAAAAAAAAACGCCATCAAATCCTCAGTGAAAGAGCACTTTTCCCCTCCTCCGGATGTGACAGCCTGAACACTGCCAGTCTGGGACGCTATGCCTTCCAGCTCGCAGGATCGGTGCATTTCACCAATGGCTCATGGAGCGCGAGAGAACGGTCTCCTTTCTCTCCACTCCCAGCCCCTCTTCTGGAGTTTGAGTGCGAGACGAGAACATCTCCTCTCCTGCTCTCCTGTGGGACCCCAGCGCTCTCCCGATGAGCCCACTCACTCCACGCTGCCCCGCCGCTGGCACGTCAGCAATCGTGTGGGTGGGACCATTTGCGGGGGCTCTGCCTGATGTGTTCGTCCTCAGGATTGGTTTGCAGCAATAGATCTGAAGGACGCGTATTTTCATATCTCCACAATTCCACGCCACCGGCAGTTTATGCGGTTTGCGTTTGAAGGTCGAGCATGGCAATACAAGGTCCTCCCCTTCGGCTCGCCAGCATCCGCACGCTCAATTATCTCGATGACTGGCTGATTTTTAGCCCACTCTCAGGAGCAATTGATTATGCACAGAGACAAGGTACTCTGGCACCTCCGCCCGTTGGGTTTCAGGTCAACCGAGAAAAGAGCAAGCTCGCCCCCGTGTAGAGTATCTCCTTTCTCGGGTTGGAGCTGGACTCGATCACTATGGAGGAGCGCCTCTCACGAGAGCGCGCCGACGTAATGCTGAACTGTCTGAGAGAGTTCAACAGGAAAAAAGTGGTCCCCCTGAAATTATTTCAGAGGCTCCTGGGGCATATGGCATCCGCAGCCGCGGCCACGCCGCTCGGATTGCTCCATATGAGACCACTACAGCATTGGCTTCACGATCGGGTCCCCAGACGCGCATGGCACGCGGGCACACACCGAGTGACTGTCACTGCGCTGTGTCGCCGCACCCTCACCCCCTGGAAAGGACCCCTACTTCCTACGGGCCAGTGTGCCTCTAGGTCAGGCGTCCAGGCAGGCTGTCGTTTCGGCAGATGCCTCCAGTATGGGGTGGGGGGGTCGTGTGTAGCGGGCATGCTGCTGCGGACCTGTGGAGGGGAACCCAGCTGCATTGGCATATCAACTGCCTAGAGCTGTTGGCAGTGTTTCTCGCTCTGCGCCACTTTTTACCGGTGCTGAGGGGGCAACACGTGCTGGTCAGGACGGACAGCACGGCCGCGGTAGCGTATTCCATCCGGATGGGGGGTATACGCTCCCGCTGCATGTCTCAGCTCGCTCGCCGTCTGCTCCTCTGGAGTCATAAGCGGCTGAAGTCGCTGCTTGCTATTCACACCTCGGATGGGCTTAACCGTGCAGCCAACGGGCTCTCACGGCAGCTACTTCCCCGGGAGAATGGCGACTCCACCCCGAGTCTCGGGGCATACGTAAGTATGCACTTCCCCCAGTGAGCCTACCCGCGCAGTTTCTGTGCAAGGTCAGGGAGGACGAGGGGCAGGTCTTGCTAGTTGCGCCCCTGGCCCAATCGGACCTGGATATCAGAACTCTCCCTCCTCGCAACGCCCCCCCTGGCGAGTCCCCTTGAGAGAGGACCTACTCTCTCAGGGACAGGGCACCATAGGCACCCTCTCTTAGTTCTGTGGAACCTCCACGTGGGGTCCATAAGACGCGACGAGGAAGACTTAGGTAACCTACCGTTGGCGGTGGTTAATACCATCACTCAGGCTAGTGCACCCTCTACGAGGCATGCCTACGCCCTGGAATGGAGTCTATTCACTGAGTGGTGCGCTTCTCGCCGAGAAGACCCCCGATCTTGCCAGATCAGTGTTGTGCTTTCTTTCCTCCAGGACAGGTGGAGCGAAGGCTGTCGCGCTCCACACTGAGGGTTTACGTGGCCACCATCTCCGCTCATCATGATGCGTGGATGGCGGCACCGTGGGGAGGCATAACCTCATCATCCAGTTCCTCAGAGGTGCGAGGCGGATGTTTCCACCCCGCCCCCCTCTCATACCCTCGAGATTTTGCGGTAGTGCTACGAGCCTACGTGGGGATCCCTTCGAACCACTCGACTCAGTATCCTTGAGATTTCTGTCCTTGAAGACAGCTCTGCTGGTCGCGTTGGCATCGGTTAAGAGGGTTGGGTACCTGGAGGCATTTTCGGTCAGTGACTCGTGCCTAAAATTGTACTGAGACCCCGGCCCGGCTATGTGCCCAAGGTTCCTACCACGCCGTTTAAGGATCAGGTAGTGAGCCTGCAAGCGCTGCCCGCGGAGGAGGCAGACCCAGCCCTTTCATTGTTGTGTCCTGTTCGCGCTTTGCAAATATATGTGGACCACACTCAGAGCCTTAGATCCTCTGACCAGCTCTTTGTCCGTTACAGTGGTCGGCAGATGGAAAGTGCCGTATCTAAACGGAGGTTGGCCCACTGGATAGTGGATGCCATCTCCCTCGCTTTTGAGCCAGGGTGAGCTGTGTCCCCCGGGGGTGAGAGCGCACTCCACACGGAGCATCGCATCCTCCTGGCCGTTAGCACGCGGCGCCTCTCTGACAGACATTGTGGAGCTACGGGTTGGGTGACACCCAATACATTTGCAAGGTTACAATCTGCGAGTGGAGCCGGTTTCCTCAAGGGTATTAGGTAACCCTTGGTGATTGAGGAAACGATTCGGTTGAGGTGTCGAAACACGCTTTCTGCGCCACTCTCCCTAACCCGGAGATACGTGCGCTTTTTCAGCTTTGTCAGTTTAGTTCCCCATTTCTTTGGCGAACCCTGCAGAGTTCCTCCGAGGCCCCCAGCACCTGACTCAGCGGTCAGCCCGCGTTCTGGGTATAGGTGCCTGCTATGCGTGATCCCCGCTGGCGATCCCATACGTTCACTCAGCCACGGTATATTCCCCCCTTCTAGAGCAGGCGCGTGTCTTCCCTCCCCGCTAACCATCTTTATGCAAGGACTCCCCATCTCTGGGCTAGTCCATAGGTTGTCACCAGGTCTCCCCTCTGGGTAACAGGAGCTACGCAGCGTCCTCCCTATCGGGACTGAACGCTTTCCCAACGTACTGTCGTATCAAAACCTATTTTACTGGGTTATTGCGACTCCCCGAAAAATATGTTTCTGAACAGGTAAGTGAGGGCCAGGGGACACGTTGGAAGACTGTGTCTCGGGGCGTTGTAGGTGCGCTCGCTCTACTGCGAGGCACACCCTTCGCCAGAGACGCAGTAAGGTTCTTACGGAAATCCTTGACGATTGAATGATGACATGCGTCCATCCAAATTGGCAGGAATCCTCAGAGTGAATGCAATGAGTCTCTCCCCTTGCCTGCACGAGTCCAATGCGGCCGCGGCGCGATGGAACAGTCCAGTGTCAGTAAGCTAATGCAGCAAAACAATTTGGGACATGAGTTTTATGAAGGATTGGCAGGATGGATTAAGTTAGAAGACAGCCAAAACGTGTCTCTCCTATCTTCATCACAAGCTGGCGTGCAAGTCACGTCAGTCACACTAACTTCACATAACATTGTTAAATTCTTTTAAGAGCATTTTTACAAAACAGTTTACAACATGTTCAAAATATATACATATAAAACAGAGTAAAACATATTTAACATGGTAAACTTGTACATTTACACCGATCCATGAACAGTATGCATCATTCATACAACATAACTTAACAAATCGAAAAATAAAATAAATATGCAGGAAATCAGAATGCATATGACTTACCTAATGCAGCAAAACTATTTGGGACATGAATTTTATGAAGGATTGGCAGGATGGATTAAGTTAGAAGACAGCCAAAACGTGTCTCTCCTATCTTTTTTTTTTTTTTAATTGACTTCAGTAACAAACATACAAAATCCAATTTTACACAAAAAAACACCATGATAGTAACAATGACAATAACAGAACAGATCAGATAAGATAACACGAACACAACAAAATAAAGAGAGACAAAAGAAAGAAAAAGTAAAAATAAATAAATAAACAATTTTAAACTGAGATACATACTTAATACAGATACAGCAAGAGGAAAGAGTGACTTATGTATCTGTGATATTTACAAAATATTTATCATAATAATCCAAGAATCTATCACTTTTCTTGTTATTAACCAATCTAAGAGATTTAATAAAAACATCAAATTCAATTAAAAAATGTGAATAAGAAGGCTGCGAATTCGAGAATTTTTGTTTGTGAATAAAATATTTTCCATACAAAATAAAAAAGTTAATAATGTAGTTTTCTGATTTATCAGTTTTACCTTTATAGTAACAAATAATATCTTGTAGTCGAAATGGTCTGGAAGAAGCAATGTAATTACCTATATGGAGATATGAGCTATTCCAAAAGCTTTTTGTGTTTTCACATTGGAAAAATAAGTGAATCAGCGTTTCATCTTCAGTTCTACAAAATGTGCATGAACTATCAACCTCCAAATACTTTGCCAAAGTACTATTCACTGGATATATTTTATGAAGAATTTTAAAATGAACCTCTTTTGTTTTATTGGGAATGCAGTACTTATGAGGTAATAGCCAGGCTTTTTTCCAGTCTATTATGTCAATGAAGGATGCCCAGTAAAATTTGCGCCTTAGGAATATTATACTTTTCATTTAGAAAAATTTGTCAAATATATTTATTATTACATTTTTTATCAAATAGACTAATTCCATTTAAGATCAGCTCTGGTTCTTTAATAACATTTTCATTAAACATTAAGTGAGATTTTATTAGTTGAATTAGGCATTGCTTTTTGCACAGCATTAAATTCTTTAAAAGGTAATGGAAAATTATTATTAGACATAAATTGTTCATAAGACAAGAAGTTACCAGACTTATCAAAAACTGAGAGAATGCCAATTATATTTCTGTTAAACCACGTGGATAGAAAAATAGATTTATTTCTAATTCTAATATCAGAGTTGTTCCATAAAATGCATTTATGTGGTGAGAAATTGTAGGAATAACACAATTTCCAAGAAAGAAGAACCTGCTGGTGAAATTTTGACAGTGCAATTGGCAATTTATTAGGTAGATAATTACATTTTAAAACAAAAGGAAAACCTCCAATTTTTGTGAAAATAGAATTTGAAATAAAAAACCATATAGAGTTAGGGTCTTTCAAGCATCTTTTAATCCAATTTATTCTAAAAGTGTTTACGATGTCCTCAAAGTCTAACACTTCAAGTCCACCCTCTTTTCGACTATTTGCTAGAACAGATTTCTTAAGTTTATGGGATTTATTTTTCCAAATAAAGTTTAAAAATATTTTGTTAATTTCTTTAGCGGTGGGATATTAACAGAGAGAGAAAGTGAAGGGTATACCAAACGAGATAAACCTTCTGCTTTGGTCAAAAGAACCCTCCCATAAAGGGAAAGGTCTCTTTGGAGCCAAAGATTAAAAATGCTATGAGTTTTTTTAAGTCTACCAGAAAAGTTAAGCTGTTGTCTAGCGGCAAAATTTTTTGTTAAATAAATACCCAGATACTTTACAGTCTCTTTTACTAAAATACCATTTAATGAGGAGTCATTAGTTTCATGAACCATCATAATTTCACATTTGGACATATTCAATTTCAATCCAGAAGCACATGAAAATTCTTCAACTATACTTACAGCCTTGGACAACTGACATTTATCTTTTAAAAATAAGGCAGTGTCATCAGCCAACTGGGAGATTTTAATTTCTCTATCAAAAATCGATATTCCTTCTAAGTTACGTTCATTCATAATATTTAGC
Source organism: Danio aesculapii (assembly GCF_903798145.1). NCBI lineage: Eukaryota > Metazoa > Chordata > Actinopteri > Cypriniformes > Danionidae > Danio > Danio aesculapii. Next base: position 20,688,215 of record NC_079448.1, on the reverse strand, counting down.
GATAGCAATTCTGTTACTAAAATAAATTAAAAAAGGCGAGATAGGGCAGCCCTGTCTCACAACACGGTTAATAGAAAATCTTTTAGAGGTGTTGAAGCTAATTAAAACAGAACTACTAATATCTCTATAAAACATTTCAATAGCATTGACAAAAAAGTCACCAAAACCAAATAATTTTAGGTTCTGCAAAAGAAATCCATGTTCAAGTGTGTCAAATGCTTTATAAAAGTCAAGGAAAAGAATCATAGCTTTAGAATGTATGAAATCTGCATAATCCAAAAGGTCCAAAACAAGTATTATATTATTACTGATATGTCTACCTTTTACAAATCCAGACTGTGTCTCAGCAACCAGCTGATTAATTTTCATTTTTAATCTGTTAGCAAATATCAAGGCAAAAATTTTATAATCAACAGTGAGAAGCGTGATCGGATGCCAATTATCTATTAATTGGTGTCCTTGTCCGGTTTGGGAATAAGGCAGATTACACCTTGTTTCATTGATGTTGTCATGTCCTTTAGATCAATGCATTCATTATACATATAAAGCAATGGCTCTTTAATTAATTGCCAAAAGTGCATATAAAACTCAACAGTTAATCCATCATTGCCCGGGGATTTGCCTTTCTTCATGGAATGCAGAGCTACTTGAATTTCCTCCAAGGTCAAATTGGAATCACAAAAGGTTTTAAACTCAGCATCAATAGCCGGAACGAAAGTTTTAATTTTATTTACAAAATGATCACTACAGTGTTTGTCAAAAGCAGAAGTGTAAATATTTTGGTAAAAATCTGTAACAAAGTTAGATATTAATTTGGGATCAGTGCATTTGATACCATTGATATTGAGAGAAGTCAAAGAATTTCTTTTACAGTTCCATTTTTCCAATGCAAAGAAATAGCTAGAGTTCGCCTTTCCCTCCTCCAGCCATTTAGCCCTGGACCTAACAAAGGCACCTCTTGCAATATCTAGATAGGCTTGATTAATTTGTAGATGCAGTTCCCTTAATTCTATTTTTTCTTCTTGAGCCAAATTACCTGTTAGTAAAGTATTTATTCTATTAATCTGTTCTGTTATTTTTTTATTTTTTAAACTTTTTAATTCTTTACTTCTTTTATTGCCATCTGTCTGATCCTGTACTTAAAAAATTCCCATTTATTCTTGTACCCAATTAGCATTTTATCTAAAAATATATTCTTAATTAAATCCTTTGTAATGTTATTGAAAACGTCATCCTTTAATAGACAATTATTAAATTTCCAATAACCATGTAACTTTGGATTCTCCTTATGACAACCTAATTTTAATATTATTTGATTGTGATCAGTGAGGGGTGCAAACGAATGAGCTATGTCTTTAACAAATTGTAAGGCTGATGAGGATAATAAAAATAAATCAATTCTAGATTTTAAAGACAAATTACTATTTGACCAAGTAAAGTCTTGTGTGTCAGGGTGGAAAAAGCGCCAAGGATCTGTGAGAGAGAGGGAAGAACATATTGATAAGATGTTATTAGAGTTTAAATGAAGAGCTTCATTGCTTCTTGGAGGAAATCTGTCCAATGTGTTATCCAAACATTCATTAAAATCACCGCCTAAAATTAGGAAAGAATCTGGGTATTTAATTTGCATTTCAATTATTTTTTGAGTAATATGAGAAAATAATATTTTGTTAGCAGAAAGAGAGTTATATCCATATAAGTTACAAATAACAAATATAGAGTTATCTTGCTTTAGTGCCATAATTATCCATCTACCTTCGTTAGAGATTGCTGTCTCAAGAACCTGCCCCTTAAATTTATGCAAAAGGATTGAAACTCCAGCTGAGTGATTGGAGGCATGGCTACAATAAATTAAATTCCCCCATTGATTCTTCCAGAATTTTACGTCAGACTCACAAGAATGTGTTTCTTGGAGAAATATTAAATCAGTTTTGGAGCTTTTACAAAATAAAAAAATTGCTTTCCTCTTTACCATATCTCGCATACCTCTAACATTCAAAGACATAACAGAAAATGAATTAAATTTGAAATCCATAATGAATAAACAAGGAATAAATGTATATACCAACGACTGAAGAAACTGTAGAAACCTTACCTCAAGCGGAGGAACAACAACCGACTAAGTCATAGAATAAACAAAATAACCTCTATGACAATCCTTTGGGACAAAAGAAAATATCTTTTTAAATATAACAAAATTAAAGATCTTTATATTACTTTTTATAAAGATAGTCTAGACAGAGCAAAAACAAATGTCAGAAGTTTAATTTTAAGCTAAATTGACGTTTTTAATTTTGGCATATCAGTCACAGCAAGCATTTAACATAACTTTTGATTAAATAGTTCACACTAGGATTTAGATCCGTTGAAAAATCAAACTCTGGCTAAATATGAACCGCCTCTATCGTTCAGCTACAAGCTGATTGCGGGAAAAATATGCAGAATTACCCGTGTATTTTCCTACTTAACATCAGCATAGTCATATCTCTTCCCGTCAATTAGAGCAAAAGATCCACGAAAGGAAGCCTTCTTTCCATCTTCTCTGGCCTTCTTGATCAAGGGCCAAAGTTTCTCTCTTGCCACTCTGTCTTCTGGGCAAAATGCCTCTGTGAATCGCAGCTTGTTATCGCGCAGAAATGTACATCCTCTAGCTGACTGCCACACAATGTCTCGGAAGTGACGAAACGCAAACAAAATAATTCTGGCTCTCCATGAACCATCTTTTCTCTGTGGGCCGAGACGATGGGCGATATCCACTGCATCCTCCATTCTGTCACTGATACCAGGTACCACCTTGCTCAGGATATTGATCACAACAATACAAACATCCTCTCCCGCTTTCTCTTGTACCCCGTGTAGTTTCAGTGTCCACCTCCAACTGTACCGTTTGCACACTATAACTTCCTCTTTTAACGTTGCATTCACCTGTTTTAGCTTGAGAATCTCCGTGTTCACAACCTGAAGGGCTTCCTTGTGAGTGGATACTTCAGCTACAAGCTGCTGCACGGTCGAGGACAAGTTTTCAATCTGCTTTGCAGTAACAGCAGTTGTTTGGTCAATTGACGCAATTTTTTCAAACATCTTGTCATATTTATCTGCAAGATCTTTAATGACGGCCAGAATAGCAGCGGATGTGTTATCACTATCCATGCGTTCACGTTTTGACTTTTTTGAACTGGGTTTTATAGGGGTGTCGGGCAATGGAGTTGCCAGGACATCGCTCATTTTGGGCTGAACGTTAAACCATTCGTTCGTTGATTTTTCCCCTGTCGCTAAATCTTGTTCTTCCTCCGAAAGAGCAGGCTTCAGGGTACATTCGCTTTGATCAGTATCCATCCTTGACTCAGATGACACGGTAGCAACTTGTGCTTGCTTGTTTTTCCTTCTGCCCATAAACTCAACTCGAAGTGAAAACTTAAATAACAGTCTTGTTTATATGTTTATCCATAAATAATAATTTGTGCTTTACTGGTTGTTTTATGCTCCAACTTCAAGTTTTCCTGTCGAGACTTCAGCAACACCTCCTATCTCTCCGCCATCTTGGCCTCCTCTCGAGAAAAAAAATTGTCTCTCCTATCTTCATCCCAAGCTGGCGTGCAAGTGACGTCAAGCCCCCTTTGACCTCAATTCCGGTTTTTAGAAATTAACTTCTAAATATAAAAATATACATCTATAATTTATTTTACATGCCCAAATGTTGTGCATCAAGTAAGGTAAGTAAATAAAATATATAAATGCATATATTCTAACAAATAAAAAATAGAATCAGAAACTCTTAATTACATATCAAAAATAAAACAATAATTAATACTCAATTATTTGAGTGGGTTACATCTGCTTTAAATCTATTGTATAAATTTTATACAAAAGAACGTACTGTGGCTGAAGTGAAGATTGCAGAGATTACATCGTGCCATTATCACATCGCTATGATTAAGTGGTGTCATTTTTGTTGTCCAGTGTCTTAATAGAGTAAAGGTCTCTTATTCTTTTGAACTGAACCCAGAAGAGCAGAAAACTGTCTCCGTTACAGAGCCACACTGGTCAAACCGTGTTATTGAAGTCAGTTACATTACATTTAATGATATGACATGACCATTATACAACAAAAATTCGTTGATTTATAAATGTCTGTGGTTGAGTTTTAGCTCTATTTTGTACAGAATCGTTATGCCCATATTGTTAGTCCAATTATAAGACACTTTTCTATTGGCTTCCACTATCATGTTAGGCCTAATGGGACCGCTTTTATTTTAAACCTTACTAAACCACACTGAAACGTGACTGAACATTTTCACAATTTGCTATTTATCTATAATAAATAAACCATATTTTGTGATATTTAAAACTTTTTTTTTACTACTGAGCAGTGGTGTAAAGTTACTAATTACAAATGCTCAAATTACTGCAATTGAGTAGTTTGTCTGAGATATTGTACTTTACTAAGTAGTATCATTAATGTGTACTTTAACTTTTCATTGAGTACATTTTTATTGCTGTATTGGTACTTTTACTCCACTACTTTCCTTCAACCTGTAGTCACTACTTTATTTTTTCTTGTCTATGAGGATTAGAAAAATCAGTCCTGTGATTCCTGTCAAATCAAATCACACATAGAAGGCAAATTGCATTATAATGAACTACCTCAAAACAAGGGCACTTTATAATTGCAGCACTGTTTGGATGCATTAAAATTGTTCAAGAAGATGTCCAAAATATTTACACGCATTGACCCAGAGACTGTCACTGTCACTGATTGGAAGAAAGATGACAGATGTTTACTGTTTGATGAACGAAATGGCCTTAAACACCCAGCAGACACAAGACGACAGATTGATGTTGTACCCTAATGGCTGTAACGCCACGCCAGCAGAGGGAGCCCTCGCCCGACTACTGAGTCAGCTTCGCTCCCTCTGCGGCTACTTCCTGTTTGTGCTGAATTTCAGTGAGAGTTCAGGCCATGCTTCTTTGCAAAGTATTGCCAGTTTACCTGCCTTACCAAGTGTTGTTCCAAGTGAGTTTCATGACTGCTATCCTTTGTATGACCCTGCCTGCCTTGTTCACGTCCATTCTCTGTCTTTGCCCTTTTGATCTGTTTTGGACTGATTGTTATGTAACAATAATTCTCACGACTCCATACTCCCTCCTACTGTTGTCATTGCTCCAGTATCATGGGATATCATAGAAGAAATTCAACGTGAGCAGCAAAATGAAATGTCACCCCCACAGTGCCCACTCAACAAACACTATGTACCAATGAACTTACGACAGAGGATCATGCAATGGGTCCATACGTCCATTTGTGCAGGTCATCTAGGCATTTCTCGAACAGTTCACCTAGTGCAAAACTCATTCTGGTGGCCTATGATGAGTAAAGATATTCCTAACTACGTCAAGTCATGCCAAGTCTGCGCCCAGTCAAAAACACCCAAGGAATTGCCATGAGGACTCCTCAAGCCACTACCCATCCCACAACGACCCTGGTCACATCACAGACTTACTCCATCTAATAATTTTACCACCATCCTGGTCATCATCGATCGCTTCTCAAAGGCATGTCGTCTAGATACTCCACGTGAGTCTCATCCCCAAGCTAATGGCCAAGTCAAACGGCTTAACCAAGAAATAGGCAGATACCTCAGGACATACTGTAGTAGAGAGCAACATCGCTGGTCTGAATTTATCCCATGGGGTGAGTACGCACAAAACTCAATAACACACTCATCGACAGGACTTACCCCCTTCCAGTGCGTATTAGGATTTCAGCCGCCATTATTCCCGTGGTCTGGGGAGCCCTCTGCAGTTCCAGCAGTCGATGAATGGATTCGGTGTAGTGAGAGGGTGTGGGACAGTGCCCATGTCAGACTCCAGTGGGCTGTACAAACACAGGAGTTCCGAGCCAATCGCCGACATCATCCACACCCTCCCTACCAACCAGGAAAGTGGGTCTGGCTCTCTACAAGGGACATCAAGCTACGGCTACCCAGCAGGAAGCTCAGTCCCAGGTACGTGGGTCCTTTCAAAATCATAAGGCAAATCAATGAAGTGACCTACCAGTTAGAGCTTCCTGCTAATTATCGTATTTATCCTTCATTCCATGTATCCCTGCTCAAACTGGTCCACCCGGAGGCTGACCCCGGCCAGGAGGCCCCAGAACCACCCCAGCCATTGGAAATTGACGGAAATCCGGCGTACAGGGTAAACGTGTTACTGGACTCAAGGAGAAGAGAGGGTCAGCTCAAATAACTGGTGGACTGGCAAGGATACGGACCCGAGGAGAGATCTTGGGTTTCGGCCAAGGACATTCTCGACCCTTCCCTTATTGACGAGTTCCATCTAGCCAGGCCCGACCGACCAGCTCCCAGGTCGCGGGGGTGCCCACGTCGAGCTCCAGGAGTCGCTCCTAGAGGGCGGAGCGTTCTGTAACTCTGCAGCTACTTCCTGTTTGTGCTGTATTTCAGTGAGAGTTCAGGCCATGCTTCTTTGCGAAGTATTGCCAGTTTACCTGCCTTACTAGGCATTGTTCCATGTGACTTTAATGACTGCTATCCTGTGTATGACCCTGCCTGCCTTGTTCACGTACGTTCTCTGACTTTGTCCTTTTGTTAAGGGACTTTTGTTTAAGGCCTGATTTGGACTGATTGCTGTGTTACTGAACTTCTGCCTGCTCTTATCCTACGTCGTCTGGATTTGCCCCTGTGTTTGTTGTTTGGATTGGACTGCTTATATGTTGCCGACTATCTGCTTGTTTACTCGTTGATGTCTCTGCCTAACCTCTTAAATAAACTTCTGCACATGGATTCTAACACCGCCTCAGCCACCACGTTACAATGGCATGGGGACGATGCCTTTTGTTTGGAAATGAAAATCATGTTGACGTCAAACCTCAACGTCAGGCCAACATCATTGTCCAACGTTTAACCTAAAACCAACCATATATTAACGTCTAATGATATTACAGCTTGGCGTTGTGTGGATGTTAGCCATATGACGTCTATTAAACGATGGATTTTGGTTGCCATACCTGATGCATAAATGTCAGTATCTGACATCAATATGATGTTGGTTTAAGATGTTGGGTCAACATTGGATTTTGGTCACTTTCCAACACAACCTAAAATCAAGCAAATATCAACGTCATTATTGAACATCAAAGTAAGATCGTCCTTAGACGCTGGCTTAACATTAAATTTTGGTCACCTGACATCACAACTTAAATCTTAACTTAATATTAACGTCTTATGATGTTGTGTGCCTGGTGCGCAATAACAAGATGCACTACAGAATGTTACGTTTACACAAACATGCACAAATTACATGTAAATGCATCAGTTTTTTAAAGCATAATACTCACTACTCTTGAGTACTTTTGAAAGAGCTACTTTTTTACTCATACTTTGAGTAATATTTCCAACAGATATGCTTACTCTACTTGCACTACATTTTTAGGCATGTAATGGTACTTTTACTTGAGTATGATTTTTCAGTACTCTTTCCACCACTGCTACTGAGTGATGACCATACAACACAAAATTCTAATTTTAGACATTTGAATATATATCATTTTTAAAATAAAGTGTTTAAATGACACCTATGATGCAAAATCAACTTTTGATAGCTGTTTGGACAGAACTGTGTGTATGTATAGTGTGTCCACTGTCATATTTCAGTCATATAAACACAACCCAAGTATTTTTTTTAATTGCCTAACTGTTAAAATTGGATCCAAATCCTAGCTATTTTGAGGCCCACTGCAACTTGACATAAGAGTGTGGTTTCCCCACCCACAGAATTGATTGACAGGCATGTATTAACAGTTCTTTATCCACAATACAGGAGTTCCAAAGAAACTGGGATTAAAGGATCTGATACAACTTTCTGTGATCAGCTGCACCTCAAGAATTGGTTTTAAGTTTAAAACGTTTTTAAAACAATGAAGAAAGTACTAAAGAATATACAGTAAAATCACTATAATTCATAATCAAATCACCACAGCTGCATAGAGGCTATACGAGGATGCTTCAAGCAGACTTGCAAAAACAGTGTAAAGTTAATTGCGTGTGTGTTGTGAACTCTGTGGCATTTGTGTGTGGTTCATTATATCAAATAAACTCACTTGCCAGATTTGACTCATAAACTGAATTCATAATCCATAAAATTAATCCTAAGGGGCCGATCACACCAAACTTTTTTTTGTTCAGAGGTGCCTTTTTAGTTGTAAAAAAGTCAACTCTGAGTGGAAAAAGAGTGTTAAGTCAGTCGCGTCTTTTTCCTTCTCCAATCAAATTAAATCAGAGGTGGATTCCATAGAGGTGCCTGCAGTGTTTGTGTTGTCAAGACAACTATTGAGAATTTTAAAGATGGAGGAGAGACTAGTGGTTGCTGTTTTGAGTTAACCGGTGCTGTATGAATCAAAAATATTGAATATCACAATATTATTACATTTTAAAATTATATTAATATCACCAGCAACACTCACGCACATTACGCAGCTGATCAGTCATTGCCTAGCGATATAAAAAGCACACCGCACTTCTTTTTTTCTTGTCACCAAAAAGTCAGTCAGGTGCGCCTCAAGTTTTTGGAATGTAAAAGCATGTTAGGTGTGATCGGCTTTTAAATCTGCTTCATCTGTCTCTGTGCTGTATATAATGTGACACAATAGAAGCTGACACATACATAATAGCGATGGGTGGGGAGAACCAGCTCATTAGCATTAAAGGCACAGTTTACAGAATCAGCTGCACTATCCTTTGAGCCTAAAATGGGCATATTCTGGAGGGTAAAATCAATTATCTAATGGGTATTTTGAGCTAAAACTTTACAGACACATTCCGGAGAAACCAAAGACTTGCACATCTTACACCTTGTAAAAGGGGTAAAATAGGAGCCCTTTAAATAAATCTGCAGAATGTTCTGGAAATGTAACAAGTGAGCAATGTGCTAGTTCTGATGGATGTTGCCATTCCAGGTATTGAGAAGATGGTACTATATTTGAGGAGACGATGCTCAGAGTAAGTGAAATGAAATATTAGACAGATATGTTCCTGGTAATGATAGATATGACCTGGAGGAAGAAACTCCAGAGTAGGTGGCATTTGGTCCTGTTTTTTAGCACACTCAGTCCTGGTGTCCGTATAACTTTATACTATATAACACATTTATGTGATAACACATTTAATTAAATGCACATCATCTTTGACTGAAAGACAAACACCAATGATCATTCTAAGAAATCTGACCATTTACATCCCATGCCGTATCACATTCAAATTCACTGGCTTATGATTATATTACCCTGCATCAACTGTTTGTCAGGACTGAAGAAAGAGCTAAATGATGGATAGCTCATTAGTGAACATCTGAGTTCTGAGCTGGGGTTTCGAGGTCAGCACGTTCGTAATGATTTTATGAGTCACCGCAGTATGAAACGCTCATCAGTGGCACTGTTGTCTGTAATCGCACCACTGTGAGACAGCTTGTGCTGCTACTTCATTCACTGACAGCACTGGCTGAAAACACATGTGCATTTTACTGTCTTCCACCTTTGCATGTCAAATCATTATTTTTTTTGAGTATCTTTAGACTGATTAATTCAAAAGTATGTCATAGATATCACTGAACACTGCAATTGTGGTTTTCAACTACTATACACACACACACACACATATATATATATATATATATATATATATATATATATATATATATATATATATATATATATATATATATATATGTCTGGACCAAGCCCCTCCCCCATCATCAGTATGTAAGAATGGGTTTTAAAACCACAGCGGTTCGAAATGAAGTTCTGCCGAATGACTAAAAAGTTATCAGTATTGATGGTAAAAAGAAACAACCATTCTTGTCAAACCATTCTTCTGCAATCTTATACCAAAAACAGAAATAAGGGCTGTATTAAATGTGGGAGAGCGTTGATAATATGAGATTGTATTGTATGAAATATGGAACCATTAAAGGGCACATAGTTTGCATCTTTTTTATGATTTAATATTAATATTATGGTTCTTCTGAGTGTGCCAGTTTAGGTTCAGTTTAAAACACAATCCAGAGCTCACAATTGTGAGCTGTGCTGCTTCACATGTAAATTAGTTTCGGCTTCCCGCCAACGTAACAAGGGGGCGGTGCCATGAGCTCAACCGCTCTGCGTTTGCAACAGAGTCTGACAGGCAGACTCAGAGAAGGAGTGAGAGGATCACCATTCAGTCATACATGTATGACTCTGACACAGACCAAGCAGAGAGTACACAATCATTTGTGTCTTTGTACAGTTTTACAGTCAACTGTGTGCTAGTTTCAAGAGCCGAGCTTGTACACAGAAACTAATAACCATGCACACTGAATTAACTTTGACTGAGGCACCGGATGCGCCACTCGAAGCCGCGACATGGCACACCAGACACTCTCTGTGGTGCACCAGAGACATGAAGTGTCCCGAATCGTCGCGCCACACATTTTTGAATCCTAAACATAGGTTTCTGCAGCGATCTGCGACACCCAGCCGTTGACTTGAGTGTACCCTGATAGAAACTTATGTTTAGAATTCTAAAACGCATGCTAGTTAAGATCACAGGGAGCTTCTGGGATCGCGAGAAATGCAAACGGCTGAAGTTTAAGGTAGACTCAATGAGAAGTACACATGTCTGCAAACCTACCTAAAGATACAACCAATAATTCCGATTAGAGCGATAATGTGGAGAATATTGATCTTGTGTTGAGCCCAATGAGCCTTGCATCTAAAAATAGAGCTAGGGTGTTCCTTTAGTGATATTGCTTCGACTCACGCTGAAAATGGTGGACGTGAATCAACAAACTGAGGATATGATGACGCGCCCGTCAATCAATATTGGTGGGCGGGGGACCGCTCTCCTACGTAAAGTTGCGGTCGATTTGAAAACAGCTCCAATTGGTCCACCATTTTTTAGTGTGGTTAAATAAAAAAAAAACACTGGGTGTGTTTATGTTACTACTTCAATGTGTTCCTTTTGGCGCCATTCATACCGCGGCGACAGCGATACTTGGTGCGCCAGCAGCTTTTGACCGCTGGGTGGCAGTTTAACCACAGATATTCAGCTTTGCCTTTCCACAACACTAAACAGAATTTTTCTGTGCGTACCTTATGTGATCAGATGTGTTCAATTAAAATATAATTTTGATTTAGTTTTCTTAGTAATAAACATGATCTTACCAGGGCTTAAAGTATTCCGGCACCATGCCGGATCTCCGGCGTGCGGCCGTGAGAGAAAAAAAAATAGAGCTTGCACATGCGGTTTAGTTGGGGATGCTCAAAATAACCGATTAAGCAATAACCGAAAGGGCGCGTTTGTAACCGATGAATGGTATCAGTTAAACGATTAAAATATGCTTTATACATTTTTAAAGTTTGGCTGCATACGGGGCATCTGTTAAATGGTTTACTGACTGCAGCCAGTGTTTTACGCTCTGCTTAAGCTCGCTCAGCGCGCTTCAAGTTTTGCCGTTGTGTGCTGTGTGCTCGAGCGGAAAAGCGTGTTACTTCTGTTTCATTGTTCAGTCAAATGAAAGCACTGCAGGGTTTCTGTTGAGGTGACAGCGGGGTTTGGGTTGTCAATGTGAGTATGGCAAACTTTTAAAGATGGAGGAGAGTACTTGTGGTCGCTGTTTCAAGTTATCCAGAGTTGTATTTATAGATCTTGAATGTCACAATATTATTAAAATAACAATTATAACATCGGCAGCAACTCGACTCGCGCACACCAGCTGATTCAGTCGTTTTCTAGTGACATACAAAAGAGTGCAGGGCTTCTTTTTTTTTTGTCAACCATAAGAGGCAGCGCGGTGCGCCGCGCGTTTTTGGAACGTAAAGGCGTGCGCTTTGTGATCGGCCCCTAAATGTACAACAAATATTTGTTAACTCTTTGGATGGTAACACATGCAAACACACGTTTCTACAGACGCATTTTGCCAAAGAAGCAAATTGAAAGAAGGATATTTCTGGTCACAGTTTCACACAGAGTTGACATTAACCAGCGCTGATGCAGATCACCTCTGTGCTGTCTGGAGATGCTTTATAAACTTAAAAAAGCAGGCTGTTGATGATTTAGGGTGGGCTACAACCAACAAACCCCTTTTTTATTTTATTTATTTAATTTTTTTGAAAATTACAGTTATTAATAGTTCTTATATAATATCAGCTTTTAAAATAGCCTACAATCTACGAATCAAACAAATCCAAAGATTTTCTTGATTTTGGTATAATAATAACTCCGCACCAAACTGAGGCTTTCATTTTATAGCTTATAAAACATGTATGCAATGTCATATGTAAGGGCTGTGACGGTCACCGTGATGACAATCACTCTAGAACACACGTTTTCTGTTTTGTTGCCAAGTAGCCTATACATTTATGAATATAACGTTAACTTAGACGTGATACAGCAAGTTCAAGTTCAGCCATGAACCTCGCTGGAAAACTTATATTACATCGCCAATCTGGAAACATTTTGGATTCGTGGCGAACGAGAAAGGCGAATCAATAATTAGGATGAAGCTATTTGTTGGGCTTGTTTAGAAAAATAAGTGTTAAATGGACAAACACGTCGAACCTCCAGAGCTGCGGTCATGTCACCCAGCCCATAAAATGCGGAGCCAGCTCCGGTGTCATCTACTGAACGCAAATGCCCAGCTAGTCCAGCCAGGTATGGCAGAGAGGCCTTTTCAAAAATGGCCAAATACAAAAGAGAAACTGATAAATAGTAGACGTTGATGAGAAATGGAGCAGCATATTTGGTAGTTGAGAACGCGCCGCTCCGCGATGTAGAGCTGGTTTCCGAGAAATGCAGGCGGCGGAGCAAGATACCCTCTTTGCCACGGTTGCGAAAAAGTATCTGCATGCGCTACAGGCACACCGTCTCAGTGCTGCTGGAAACATTGTAATCTCAAATAAGTCTCCGCTTAAACCGAACAAAGTCAACATGTTAGTTTTTCTGGCAAAGAATTTAAAATATGAATAGAAAACAAAAGGCGGAGAGACACAGTTTTTTTTCAACATCTGACTTATGTTGTTACAAGCCTAGGCTAATATTTTTGTTCTTCGTTACTATTTATATTATTATTGATTAGTATCTGTGAAGTTTCTAAAATGTAACGTTTACTGTTTCAAGCAGTTAAAGTTATTTCTATTTAACTAGCCTACATTATTATAGGCTGTATTGTGTTGTTTTATCAACAAAAGTTAAACAACAAACATGTTCGTTTGTACGGATATTTAGCATAATACTTTGGTCTTTTTTGATTTCTTAATTTTTACATGAAATGTAAATTAACTTAGGTAGGCTACTTGGGTACAGGGGCGTAATTTGTTGGTAGTATACCGAGGAATGCTTAGACAGTGAATATTGTCATCATTATTTAAAAAATTATAAATAAATAAATAAATAAATAAATAAATAAATAAATAAAACACCTTACGGAAAGGATGAAATAAAGGAAAAGCATGCTCTTAATCATTCTTCATAATCTGATTCGTAGCTATACATGCAATAAACTTATATTGCGCCGACAAGAACAAGCTCTAAAAGGTAAAGTCTAAAGCGAGAGGAGTTATTGATATTAATGTTAGTTGTTAATATGACCGTAAACACTGCGTTGTATAATTAACGCCGTCATTGTGTCGTGTTTGCGATTTTTTTTTTCTCATTGAAGAACAGAAAATTCATGTAACGCCGTCTTCCCAGCCAGGTTTTCATGCACAGTTTCCGTTTTTGTTTCTTCTCAAACAATAAAGTTTCGCTATAGCAGGCCCGGCGGCAGGATATCATAAATGAGGGCGCAATGGCGATGTTTTTATATGACGTGCTAAAATTGAAAAATGAAATTTACATGAAAAGCTTTATTAGTGAAAAGCTGCCGAGCGCAACGAAATGGGCTATAAGCTATATTTGCTCTTATGTGCTGAAATACTTAACACTTTCCTTAAGACCACAGAATAATATGCAACATCTAAATGTCATATAGCCAATAAGGAAAAATTAACATGTTTCAGGTCTCTCCAGTGCATTTGGACTGAATATTTGACTGTGTCTTACTGGATGTCTCCAGTAACTCTAACAAACATAGAGGCACAAGCAGACTGTAGGATTCATTCATTAATTCTTTCTTTTATTTATTTATTGTCAACCAAATATATATAAATTAATATGTGTGTGTGTGTGTGTGTGTGTGTATGTGTGTGTGTGTGTGTGTGTGTGTGTCAGAGTCCAGAGGTGCGAGGGGAGGAGGTGCGTGGGGAGGGAGCGGGGAGCAGAGCTGGGAGAGAGTTCAGCTTCCTGACAGCCTGATGGATGAAGCTGTCTTTCAGTCTGTTGGTCCTGGCCTGGAGACTGCGCAGCAGACTGAAGAAGTTGTGCATTTGGGTGGGTGGCATCTGCTGTTATGCAGAGGGCATTACGGGTAAGACGTGTGCTGTAAATGTCCTGAAGGGAGGGGAGAGAGACACCAACGATCTTCTCAGCTGTTCTTACTATGCGTTGAAGTGTTTTCCTGCAGGATGCATTGCAGGTTCCAAACCACACAGTGATGCAGCTGGTCAGGATGCTCTCAATAGTGCCTCTGTAGAAGGTGTACATGATTGGGGCTGGTGCTCTTGCTCTTTTGAGTTTGCGGAGGAAGTAGAGACGCTGCTGTGATTTTTTGGCATCCTCAGTGCATTTGTTTATGTAGGCTGTAACAGTCTCAGCATACTCCTGGAGGTCAGTGGTGTTGTTGTAAGTGGCAGCCTGTTTGAACATATCCCAGTCTGTGGTATTGAAGCAGTCTTGTAAAGCCTCTGAAGAACCTTCTGGCTACACTTGTATCTCCTTGCAAACCGGTTTGGTGACTTTAACGATCGGTCTGTAAGCAGGCATTAGCATGACAGTTAAGTGGTCCACCAAGGTGGGGGAGGGGGAAGGCTTTGTAAGCTCCTCTCTGTGTGGTGTAAACAAAGTCCAGTGTGTTATTGCCCCGTGTTGGAAAGTCTATGTGTTGTTGTATTTTTGGAAACACACTCTTTAGGTCTGCATGGTTAAAGTCCCCTGCCAGGATGAGAAAAGCATCGGGGTGGGCTGTCTGCTGCTCACTAATGTGCAGTTTCCGTAAACACAAAAGCACAACAGTCCATTACAGTCCTATGTGATGAACGAAGTAGACGGATGTAGTCCAGTTTGTTGTCTAGCGAGCGTACGTTCGCTTGAATGATGGAGGGGATAGCGGGTTTGTGGGGGTTAGTGTTGGACTCAAATGGTCCATTGCATGTTCAAAAATTGACGGAGATCTGAATTGAAAATTAACAAGTTTTATTTTGAATGCAGGAAGTTAGAGAGTACAATTTCTGCGCAGGAGAGATGTACTAATGTATCAGCCTCTGCCTTTATGCTGTCCTTCCGGCTTTTTTATACGTCTCTCACACACACGCTTAGCAGCAGGCCTCCAGTAGCAGGAAGTTGGGTTCCTCTTTCTTGTACACACATTATCACTGTTAACCCTTTAAAAGAAGAAACCCTTTATGTTTGCATTTATTAGTAAATGTTTAGCAAAATCTAACAATAAAAAAAATGCTATCCTTCATTAGCCGCTAGCCTTGTTCGGATACCCCTGCGCTTACCCCTCTTCTGCTTCCTCTCGCGCCGCTTGAAGCGCCTCCATTGTGGGCGAGGTGGTGAGGTGGGGGTCGGAGGATGGGTAGGCATCCGGAGCAAGCCGAGATCTTGCAGCTCATCAGTGTCCGCGGAGTTTAACTTGTGAAGTTTGTTTCTACCGATGTCGAGCAGAAATGTTCGACTATATGCGCGCTTAAGGACAGATAAACGTGACGTTGACGCACAATAACACGGCGACGTACAAGACGAAGAACACAAAAACACATTAATAACACATTAATAAATAATACCAAGTTTTTAAAAGCAAAGAGGATTCTTTTTGAAAAATAGAATTGAAGAAGTTAAAGACAACTGAAATGAAAGCACAAACATTCAGTACAAATATTCTAAGTATGCCTAAATAAAAAATAAAGCAGTCTTTTAGCCTAAATGTGGTACATGTGGTGAAACACTAAGAAACGGTCAGGCACATGGTCTAAAGCAGTGGCGCAATTCCCGGGGGGGACATGTCCCACTCACTTTTTTTTTAGATATAACGTTAGCACAGGCCCGGATTGGATAATCGGGAGGACCGGGAGAATTCCCGGTGGGCCGGTCCGTGTTTTGGCCGCGAGGGCTGGGTCCCTAGCTGCTCGCACTCTCAGCCGTCGCACTTTTTTCATTCATTAATTTATTATTTGACCATAGCCTCACTCTTTTTACTCGTTATTTTGCCGCAGATTCACTCTTATTTTTTATTTTCTCGCAGCCCCGTGAGCAGAATGCAGCCTGCAGGTTAATGATGATGTACCATAAATCGACCCCAAACACATGAACAAATAAATTAATAAATAAGGGAAAGAAAACATCTAGCCTTACAGGCCGAGTTCTTTTTGATTATAATCGACGTTAAGTTTCCGTTTTAAATGTAAGGCTGTTGCATAAAATAATAAAATTAAAAAAACTCTTAAGTGTTTTTCACAAACATGAATACACAAAATCCAAAACTCCGACATAGGACGGATTACGTAACAAAACCTATGCGTTTAAAAACGAAACCGCATTAAATATGGGGCCTTATGAAAATGAATGTTTCTATGCACAACAACTTCTGAACTGAACTAGGCTACCTGTTATTTAAAATATCTATATTACGCTCCAAGCATTCGCCAAAACGAAAATATTTTTAAGTAAAAACACAGAACATAGCTGAATAGAGTGTTGCCTGCTTTAGACGATGGGTTAGTAATTATATTATAAATGGTTATGTTCAGGTCAATGAAATAATACCTTTAATAAATAAAATATGTTCTTAAGAACGTGGTGGGCCAGTGATTCTGTCGCTGTCATCAGTGGTTTAATGAGCTCAGGAGAATTCTGCTTTGCATTTTTCTATGCATTACTAACATCACTAAACCAGACATTTGTTTTATAAGTTAACCAAATATTCGCAGAGATTCAGCAGTTTTTTTTTTCTGACGCGTTTGCCAGTCATGCCAGTCAGTGAAAAAAAGTAACCGTGGCCCTGTTTGCAGGTATTAATATTCGTTTTTTCGTCAATCTGATGCAACTTTTTTTATTTATACAGGACGTTAAAATGCAATTAAAAGTTTCAAATCAATTAAACTCAATTTATAAAAAGGCTAGCCTATTTTATGCATTAAATATAACTAATTTCCTTTATTTCTGATTAGACCATGCATTTTAGACTAGTTTACAATTGTAATATGTGCATATGCTTTTTTAAAATAACATTCGTTTAACAAATATTTTAGCACATCGAAAGTAATTAAGTGACCTGATAAACGTATCTTATGGAAAAACACCAATTGACGGGCTCTGCTTTCGGTTTTAAAAGAATCAAGCAGCTTTAAAAAATATAATTTGCTGAAGAGAAATGACAGGAAAAAAAGAAAGAAAAAGATTAAATAAATAGTGACTGTTAAAAGAACATTTCTCTTTAATATATTCTTTCGACTCCGAAACATCAGCTAAGATTATGATGAATGACGGAGTTTCTCTATTGCCTGCTTCAGCAGTGCACCCCGGTCCCGCAGGTTATGAACGAGGAGGCAGAGAGAATGCGCTGTTTAGTTTCGGCTTGATATATTTAAATAAAAACTAACACCGAACTGCTTTTAACGCTCAAAAAGTTAAACTAAAATGCACAACTCTTGTTGGTTGCACCCGCGGGATGCACAATGAACCTAACGCGCCATTATTTTTATTCTATATTCGTGAAGAATGAGCCATGAGATTGAGATTTTTGAAGGTGCTAAAAAATGTGCATAAAGAAATTGGACAAGAGGAATAACGTTTTAAATTATATAACAAGCATCGTATTCTTTCTAATCCTCGCCCAGTTTTAATACAAGTTGTGTTTTTTTAATATTTGTGGCTGAGAAGTTTATTAAGAATATATTTATAATTATATATTATTAAATAATTACATAATTATATATATATATATATATATATATATATATATATATATATATATGTATATATATATATATATATATATATATATATATATATATATATATATATATATATATATATATACAGATGTTACTACTTCAATGTGTTCCTTATGGCGCCATTCATACCGCGGCGACAGCGGTACTTGGTGCGCCAGCAGCTTTTGACCGCTGGGTGGCAGTTTAACCACAGATATTCAGCTTTGCCTTTCCACAACACTAAACAGACTTTTCTGTGCGTACCTTATGTGATCAGATGTGTTCAATTAAAATATAATTTTGATTTAGTTTTCTTAGTAATAAACATGATCTTACCAGGGCTTAAAGTATTCTGGCACCATGCCGGATCTCCGGCGTGCGGCCGTGAGAGAAAAAAAATAGAGCTTGCACATGCGGTTTAGTTGGGGATGCTCAAAATAACCGATTAAGCAATAACCGAAAGGGCACGTTTGTAACCGATGAATGGTATCAGTTAAACGATTAAAATATGCTTTATACATTTTTAAAGTTTGGCTGCAGACGGGGCATCTGTTAAATGGTTTACTGACTGCAGCCAGTGTTTTACGCTCTGCTTATGCTCGCTCAGCGCCAATCTGGAATCATTTTGGATTCGTGGCGAACGAGAAAGGCGAATCAATAATTAGGATGAAGCTATTTGTTGGGCTTGTTTAGAAAAATAAGTGTTAAATGGACAAACACGTCGAACCCCCAGAGCTGCGGTCATGTCACCCAGCCCATGGAATGCGGAGCCAGCTCCGGTGTCATCTACTGAACGCAAATGCCCAGCTAGTCCAGCCAGGTATGGCAGAGAGGCCTTTTCAAAAATGGCCAAATACAAAAGAGAAACTGATAAATAGTAGACGTTGATGAGAAATGGAGCAGCATATTTGGTAGTTGAGAACGCGCCGCTCCGCGATGTAGAGCTGGTTTCCGAGAAATGCAGGCGGCGGAGCAAGATACCCTCTTTGCCACGGTTGCAAAAAAGTATCTGCATGTGCTACAGGCACACCGACTCAGTGCTGCTGGAAACATTGTAATCTCAAATAAGTCTCCGCTTAAACCGAACAAAGTCAACATGTTAGTTTTTCTGGCAAAGAATTTAAAATATGAATAGAAAACAAAAGGCGGAGAGACGCAGTTTTTTTTTCAACATCTGACTTATGTTGTTACAAGCCTAGGCTAATATTTTTGTTCTTCGTTACTGTTTATATTATTGATTAGTATTTGTGAAGTTTCTAAAATGTAACGTTTACTGTTTCAAGCAGTTAAAGTTATTTCTATTTAACTAGCCTACATTATTATAGGCTGTATTGTGTTGTTTTATCAACGAAAGTTAAACAACAAACATGTTCGTTTGTACGGATATTTAGCATAATACTTTGGTCTTTTTTGATTTCTTAATTTTTACATGAAATGTAAATTAACCTAGGTAGGCTACTTGGGTACAGGGGCGTAATTTGTTGGTAGTATACCGAGGAATGCTTAGACAGTGAATATTGTCATCATTATTTAAAAAAAATTATAAATAAATAAATAAATAAATAAACCTTACGGAAAGGATGAAATAAAGGAAAAGCATGCTCTTAATCATTCTTCATAATCTGATTCGTAGCTATACATGCAATAAACTTATATTGCGCCGACAAGAACAAGCTCTAAAAGGTAAAGTCTAAAGCCAGAGGAGTTATTGATATTAATGTTAGTCGTTAATATGATCGTAAACACTGCGTTGTATAATTAACGCCGTCATTGTGTCGTGTCTGCGTTTTTTTTCTCGTTGAAGAACAGAAAATTTATGTTATCGCCGTCTTCCCAGCCAGGTTTTTCAACATCTGACTTATGTTGTTACAAGCCTAGGCTAATATTTTTGTTCTTCGTTACTATTTATATTATTATTGATTAGTATTTGTGAAGTTTCTAAAATGTAACGTTTACTGTTTCAAGCAGTTAAAGTTATTTCTATTTAACTAGCCTTCATTATTATAGGCTGTATTGTGTTGTTTTATCAACGAAAGTTAAACAACAAACATGTTCGTTCGTACGGATATTTAGCATAATACTTTGGTCTTTTTTGATTTCTTATTTTTTACATGAAATGTAAATTAACTTAGGTAGGCTACTTGGGTACAGGGGCGTAATTTGTTGGTAGTATACCAAGGAATGCTTAGACAGTGAATATTGTCATCATTATTTAAAAAATTATAAATAAATAAATAAATAAAACACCTTACGGAAAGGATGAAATAAAGGAAAAGCATGCCCACACATGCAAGCTAAACTAGATCATATCTGAGTCATCACGCTTTATTACTCAACCAAAATCAGCGAGGAAAAAAATAAATGTTTTAAATTAAATTATATTTAAATGTTAAATTAAATTTAAAAAATGAATTTAAATTTTAAATGCCATTTAAAAATATTTGCTAAAATTAATGTGTTACTTAGTTACATTTTTTGGCATTAGCCAAACAGAAAGCCTGTCTACGGTAAATCCACACGCACTAAATAGCCTACCTTTTTCTTTTATAACACTGTAAACATAACTTCGCAGGTCGATCATCTTCAAACGCAAAAGGCATTTTTAAGTGTCCTAACTTGACTGCTGCTGTAGAATGGGATGGTTTTTTTTACATAACTTTAAACGTGTGCTTTAGCTATGTCAAAATGAAAGCAAATTTTTTTAAGGGTTCTGCGTTTTGTCAATTGTATAGCTTAATAATAATAATAATAATAAAAATAATAATAATAAAAATAATAATAATAATAATAATAATGGATATAACAAATTATAATATTATAGTATAGACATTTTTACTAGGCTACTTTAATATTAATCCCTAACTGAAAAACTAATGTGAAAATAACTGGCAGCTGTGCTAAAATTAATATAATGGAATTAGTTAAGCAAAACATGAAATAAATTAAGCTGCGTGTCTTCGTGATATCCACTAGTCCAGTTTTCTCCAGTGTGAGTTTAGAGTGCGCCTCCACCGCATGCGCATTTATGCCTGCACCAGATCAAACAACCCAGTCTCACGGCAGTTCGTGAAATAGTCACGAAATTTAATCTATTGATTCGTGTTCATGGGCACGAATTTCCCTCTTTTTTCGTGTCACCTTGCACGAATTTCCATCCAATGTATTTCAATAGGAAATCATTTTCGTGTCTCTAGCACGACTTATTTTGCCATAGGGTACCCGATGCTGCGCTTTTAAAAAAATATTTGTATTAAATATTATTATAACCACAGGGTACCAGACGCAGTATTACGATTATTATTATAGCCACAGGGTACCAGACGCAGTACTTTGATTATTATTACAGCCACAGGGTACCAGACGCAGTATTTTGATAATTATTACAGCCACAGGGTACCAGACGCAGTATTATGATTATTATTACAGCCACAGGGTACCAGACGCAGTATTTTGATTATTATTATTGACACAGGGTACCAGACGCACAATTTTGATTATTATTATAGCCTAGGGTACCAGACGGAGTATTTTGATTATTATTTTTACAGCCACAGGGTACCAGACGCAGTATTTTAATTATTATTCTTGACACAGGGTACCAGACGCAGTATTTTAATTATTATTGTTGACACAGGGTACCAGACGCAGTTTTTTTATTCTTATTATTGACATAGTGTACTAGTTTTTCTAAACCGATGCAGAAGGAATTCCATTTCTTTCAATGGGTTGCCTCAGGCGTCATACGGAGACGTTCAAAGCGTCGTATAATCACCAAAAGATGTCAACGCAATATTTTATACCTGGTTTACGTCTATTATAACAGTTTTTTTTTTTTTTTTGATTTTTGTTTTGTTCATGAAAAGCGTCTGTAAAGAGGGTCGAGACAACTGTAAATGAGAATATACATCAGTCAACGTGACTTCTATTCAACAGTGAGTTTAACATCGCTCAGCTATTGGTCAAAATGCATCACCGATGAGTTCACCGATGAGTTAAACTGTTCAGCAATACGTGGTAGGTTAATGCTACATAATGTATTTTTTATTTTTTATTGGAGATTAGTTGGTATTTATGTTGGTATTTATAAATGTGTTATCATTTACTTTATATTTAATGAGTGAAATTATATTCAATTGCCCAGTTTAGGGTAATTATGCCTAATAAAACTGATTAATTTGTTTGTTTTTTTTACTTAAAAAATATTACATTTAAAATACTAAGTTTTAAAAATATTTTTAGCTGATCTTTGTATTATTAAATTATTCATTGAAGTTGGGGTCATAGTACGTCGAGATCTATTTTTTTTTTACAGTCTATGGTCGCAATCCCAAGGTTCATTGCGATCCCAAGGTCCACTGCGGTTTTCCACGCGGTAAGTAAAAAGTAAACAAATAAAGACGATTTGTTGATTTAGATAAGGGGTTTGTTTAGAACTTATATAAAAGCAGGGAAGTTATCTCCTGATGCATTAAATGACTGCAGACTTGATATAAATAAAGCATGTACTGCAAACTAGCGATGCTATCTAATTACATCCAAGTTCATTTATTAAAAAATATATTTTCCCCACATATAGTCGTGCATAGCTCAGAAAAATATAGTTATACATTTGAAGATGAGGAACAGTGTTACCAGATTGTTGTTTTCCACAATAGTAATCGTTCAAAATCGAAATAAATTATGCAATATACAATAAATATTACCTCTAATAATACAACTGTATTCATAACTACATCAATATTAAAGCAAATCAAGTGTTTCTCTTAAGTTTAAAGGCTACATTGTAACTGCAATTATTTTTCATGACTTAAAAGAAACAAAAAAGGCAGACATAACTGAAATTCTGCCTGTCTGAGCGCATTTTATTCATTTTAGACCACAAAACTAATATTTGTATTATTAAATACAGTCTCTTTCTGCATATATATATATATATATATATATATATATATATATATATATATATATATATATATATATATATTTGTGTGTGTGTATATATATATATATATATATATATATATATATATATATATATATATATATATATATATATATATATATATGCAGAAAGAGACTGTATTTAATAATAATTCTGACTAATAATTCTGACTTCAACTATATATATATATATATATATATATATATATATATATATATATATATATATATATATATATATATATATATAGTTGAAGTCAGAATTATTAGCCCCCCTTTTAATTTATATATTTAATTTAAATATTTCCCATATTATGTTTAACAGACCAAGGAAATTTTCACAGTATGTCTGATAGTATTTTTTCTTCTTGAGAAAGTCTTATATGTTTTATCTGGCTAGAATAAAAGCAGTTTCTAATTTTTTAAAGTCAAAATTATTAGCCTATTAACCTAATTAACCTAGTTAAGCCATTAAATGTCACTTTAAGCTGTATAGAAGTGTCTTGAAAAATATCTAGTCTAATATTATGTACTGCCATCATGGCAAAGATAAAATAAATCAGTTATTAGAAATGAGTTATTAAAACTATTATGTTTAGAAATGTGTTGGAAAAAAATCTTCTCTCTGTTAAACAGAAATTGGGGGGAAAATAAACAGAAGGGGGCTAATAATTCTAAGTATAAGGTGTTCAGATATGAATATTTTGTTTTCAGGTTCTTCGAATTACTTTAAATCCAATTTTCTAATAAGCAAAAGGTAAAGGCACTTTTAGAACCCATGTTTATATTGTTAAATTGCACTTGTCCCTCTCTCTATCTCTGTTAACACATTTGTATTTGTTTGTTTAATCCTTGTGTCTTTCAGTCTGTTTCTGCCTATCACAATGAGTGATTCAGAACTTCAAGAGCAACTTTTGAACCTTGATACTCGGATTGATCAAGATTTCAATTATAAGCTCAAGTCTTGATGACAACTTGGTGATCTGCAGGAAGCAACTCCAGTAAAGACAACTGAACCAAGGGTATGGTGGAGAAGGAGACACATTGTGTAAGGAAGGCCAATACCAATCTGGAATTAATAAAGGGTTAGTTTTTCATTCCATGTATATTAAATATCTGCAATGTTTAGGCATAAATGATTGTATGAGATAAAATGTACATGCATTTATTCTTCCACTACTATTGTATTAACGGAAAGAGACGCTTACGTTTTATTCTTACTATTGTTTATGAAAAACATTAAACTACAGTATAAGCTCACAAAATATTGTGGCTTAACTGTTTAAAACAATTTGTTCTATGTGTTGATTAGTGGCCAACCTTTTTTTTTTATTTTCCAGAAAGTATTTTGTTTTGTCTGATTTGTATGACACCTTATAGACCATAAACTGATTCGGCTGTCCACATTGGAGTCCAGGAAATTAGAAGTCTGCTTATGCTGCTTGTCTACTAGTCTTGGGATAGGTTGAAATGTTATTAATGTTAATTTTCTGTTGTTTTAATCTTGTACAGCTCATAGGAACTCCAGTCGTCCCAACTGTGAGAGGGCCTTGCTCCAGTGACTGTTGGTGTGTACTTCATTGTTTCCATTAGTCCCTGTATCTGTAGACTTAGGTGACAGTGGGCTAGAGTGAAATTTTGGTTTTATTTAAACTAAGGCATAATGATGGCTTTTTTATCTCAGATTTGGTCATGCAAGTAATTAATTGATATCATAAAATATTTTTATATTCTTTCCATTGTAGGTGGAAAAGATGTTGGTATAATTATTTTTAATAGACTGCCAAGATCTCAGCAGACATTTTTCTTAGATATTCTTGAGTGGGAGTCTGTGCAATACAAGGTGGATAGTATTTGCAAGAAGGATGTACTAGGTACTTTAAACTGTATGTGTTGAAACTAAATTAACAAGAAAACAGTTCTTTGATGTTCACCTAGTAAAATTAGATTAGAAGATATAAACTGTCATGTATTTGTTCTTGACAGGAAGATTTGTGGACTACATTAACTAATGACACTACCTCCAAAGAGTTGCAAAAAGCTGTCCAAAGTTCCAGTGCCCTCTTTAAGTCCTTCATTTTGGTGTTCCATGCCAAAGCACATGCGTTTTAATGTGAGATTGGTGAACTATATGAGCATCTTAAACTGATGCCAAAATTTTGTTATTGCTTTCCAGGATATTGGCATACCAGGATAGGTGTGGTTTAACTGTTGGGAAGGAGGTTGGAACAGTGCAATGTTTCCTCTCTTGGATTGCAGTGACCAGACATGCTACTGTAACTCTCATGGTCATGTGCTGGAATTAGCAGATGTTCAACTATTTGGCCATCTCACTGACCTGTTGATATCAGAAGGTAAATACATCAGTAATATTTGTTTTAGATGTTCAGTAACCTATTTGAATAGTATTATGATTTTTGATTTCTTATCACTAGACCACAACAGCTCTGCAATGCAAGTTGCAAAACAGAATCCATGAAACTGTCAGTGACCGGAAACCAATTGGAAGACTTTGGTTTATGATGTAGAGAAGTGGGCAGACGGTGAGGGAATTATTATTATTATGACATGTAGTCATTAATAATTGTAAGTGTTACTATTATTGTTTTGTATTTTCACTAGCAGAAGCAAAGACAACAAAAAACAGAAGTGATGTGGATGTCTTCGCCTTATAGCATGGTATGTACACTAGACTTCTGTCAGTTTTGATTCTTTAAAAGTTGATGTATAATCCATGTGATACAACTTTCTTCTTATGAATACATTTCAGACACTGTCGATCTAACAACAACGAGAAGGGTGTTCAACATTATCCTGCTAGTAAGGACTCTTCAAGAGAACAGAGGATTCTTGTGGCAGAGATGGCCAACCATTATAAATACCAAATACCTTTCAACTCATCCTGGTTCCTTCAGAGAACTGTCCTGCTTATGTGCTACTGAAAAGTATGTATTTGTATTATTTAGCACAAACATAAGCATAAGGTTACCCAGTCCAAAGGATGTTAACACATTTTAATGTGGTTGTGTTCTTCTTTAAAGATACGACATGCGGCCTAAACGAAGAGGGGTTAAAAGGTCTGTGGATCATCATTCTCAGAAAGCAACAAAATAACTGAGAAAAAAAAAACTACGACACGAGGGTGCAAGCTAGAGACCTGCAAGGTACCTGCATGTTTTGGCCGGAGCAGAGAACATACATTTTTTAAATAAAGTTCCAACTGATGAGTATGACATTGACTACAGATTTTCTTTTACTGTAAAGAAAGAAGATGATGAACTTAACACTGAATCTAAAGCATGTAATAAAATCTGAATTTCATAATCTATAACCAAATTGTTGTCTCTTTTTTTTCAAATACATATACATGTACAGTATGTATGCATGCCTCTTAAATCAATCAGTGGTGTTAATTTGGAGCATTATTGAACGCCTAACTGCTTACAACATGTATAGATTTGAGGTACTCTATATGAAAATAAAATAAATACATTAACTGACATTAAGAGCTTTTAAAATATGAAATCAATGATGAAGAATTTTTGCATATACTTGGCCAAAAAATGTTTATTATTATTATTATTATTATGGTCAACTGCTCAGATACCTCCAGTCAATATGTGGCTGAGTCAGGCAACCAGACTTCTACCACTTGAAAAATTTACCTATGATTTACATCAAAGATCTGATGTGTTCTGGCGCATTTGGTCCTCCTGGATTTTTCTTGAGGGTACACCATGACTATTTCTTCACCTTGGAATTATAAGGTTCTATCTGCGTTCTGAATGATTTTGAGAAATTGAGCTTCAAAGTTTTTACATTTCATAGCAAACAGTATGTGTGTAACATTTGTTTAAATAAAAAGTCTTAAAATTTAAACAACTTACAACATACAAAAAACATCCCATAAAGTAAATAAGTTGTCATTTAATATGTCAATAACCCAATTTTGACAAACATGTCAGATAGAACCTTATAACTCTAAGGTGACAATATGTCTTTCTAAATTTGTTTTATCTCCTTTTATTTGTCTTTGCTTTGTTGCATTTGTATGCATTTGTTAGAATGTCCAACAAAAACCGCTGTACATATTGTTACAAGATACCAGTACCACTGTTGTTCTGTTGAAAATTAAAATAATAATAATAAAATAAAATAAAAAAACTATTTATAAATTGTTCTATTGAATGCAAAAAAAAAATCAAATGATGCCAATTAAAACATTTTCAAAACTAACAGAAAATCTATAAAATGTGATTTTTTGGTAGACAAAATCCATCTCAATAGCTTATATTCACATATAAGTACAGCACAAAATTATTTTACTTTTAGTTTAGATCATCTGAAGGTTTGCATTTTTATTTTGTTGGTTAATGGTTATGTGTTATAATCATTTGGAGGTTTGAACTATTCACAGCATTTGTAAAGATATCTTTTCGTCATTGTAACCTCATTTCTTACTATTTTCATGATTTTTACAATGCAGCAATTCTTACAAATCATTTGATTAATAAAGAAAATAATTAGCAAATTAACCCATGATGAAAACAATAATTAAATGCAGTGTCTACAAAATTATCCATATTGAGTTTCACCACAAGACACAGTAAGTTGCATGGTGTAATACTAATTTGAATAAATATGGTATGCTAAAGGGGAAATTTTTATTTTAGACTTCAGTCCTTGGCTGAAGAAAGATAACAAAGGCCACGTTTGTCAGTATCTTAGTGTAGTATGCTGTAATAACTGAAAACTGTTTAAAGATTATTATTATAGGGACACATGCAGGACAAAGACATTATGTGGAATCATTATTTCCTGGATTAAATACATAAGTTCATACATTGTCAAAACATACTGTTACACAAACAAGTTGAAGATTTAAAAGGTAAAAATATTCAGATAAAGAGTTTTTTTCAAAACAAATACCAAAAGTCTTTAAAAGGTTACATTTATAAACATTTACATATTTTAATATAACTTATCCATATTTCAAATAAAGTAGAAACAATTAAACATCACATGATGACCATTAATGAAACTTCTTTTCCATGATTAATCCAGTGTCATAAAATCCACACATACTATTCAGAACACCAGTGAATTAACCAATTACTCATATAATTTGTGATGAATATTGATCACTATTGCTAATAACTAGTGATTTAAGAGTATACTGATGTTGTACAGCTTATTTTTTAACACAACTGTACATGTGACAATAACAATGTCTTGTTCATGTTGAAGATGATACATCTACATAGGTTTTACTGCCTTTCTACTCCCAGGGTATGTGTAGAGCCCCATGGAATAAGAAAAAATATTCACATTTCAAACGTCTCTAACTCGAAGTCAAATTAGAATATATAAGGGGAAAAACCACAAGACTTTTACTTATGCTATATTCAATAAATAATATTGGACATAGTTTTCAGATATATACTGAAAGTCAATAAAAGCTGTTTAAAAAAACACTCATTGTAAAACAACAAATTTATGCCTGGCTTTCACATATGTCATAAATATATGGACAATGACCTTATATAGATAGTCCTATGTTCATTAAAGATCGTATTTATTCCATTTTATTACAAAAATATTTTAAACTACATTACCCACAAGTCTTTGTCACTTTATAGATGGGACGGGAACAACATGGCGCTACAAATAGTAGTTCATTGAAATGTGTAATTAGGGTTAGGTTTAGGGTTACGATCTTGGTTAATCGGTAACTATTTGAAACATGGCGATACCTCATTGATAAAGGACACTGTTAGTAAAGTGGCAAAGTTAGCAAAATATAGTTAGCAACACGAAGCATCTTTTAATTTGGCTTTAAAGTTAGTCCAATCACAACGTCGCAATCTACGTCACACTTGTTGTCTCTATTTGGTAATCCGGCTGAAGGTAGATTATAAATTAAGAATTTAAATATTAAAATTCATATTAATATTACATATTAAATATTATGTCTTATTAAAATACAAATGTATATTTACAGCGAGATTCCTTTGTGGGTGTAACCTGATGTGCAAAATGATCACAGTAAAACCAGATCATAGGTATGAGGCGCCGTGTAGGATTTAAATCAAACTTTGCTTATCAACACACACATAAACACGTGCATATACACCTATAAATTACTCGCATATACACCTATACTTTTAGATGTTCAAAACAACATATATGAAACTTGTGTATATACATATAAACTTGACGCTCGCATACACCCACACACACGCGCACATACATATATACTCCATCCATGCAAACACACCGACACACGCGCACATACATATATACTCCATCCATGCAAACACACCCACACACACACGCACATACATATAAACTGCATCTATGCAAACACACCCACACACACGCGCACATACATATAAACTGCATCTATGCAAACACACCCATATATATTTAATGACTTGTGTATATACATATATGCAAGTGATTTCATATATAAGTGCGCATGAATTTTTCACTTTAAACGGAAGGTATTTCAGTATAACAGGAAGTTATCTCAGTTCATAAAAAAGAAGTCATTTTAGTGTAAAAGTCACAGCCAAAACGAAATATATCATTATTTATAATTATAAGCCTGTATCAGGTAATTTTAATTAGCTGTGTTGTAGTGCAATCTATCCTATCTTCAAGCTTATAAAATATAAATAATGTGATTAATTGAGGTATTAGGTCTTTTGATTATTGAAAACATGACATGACTGCCCCAGCAAAATGTTTATTAAAAATCCTCAAATAAATGAAAGCAGTAGGTTTAATCAATACACAGTCACATATGAAGTATATAATATTATTTATTATTAGAATAAATACATTGTTGTCTAATATGATTTTCTGTATCGTGTCGCAATCCTTAATGGGTTATTTTGGGTCCACACTTCAGTCCAGAAGGTGGCAGGAATGCACATTGTTGGTTTGCCAGCTGCCATTAATCAGAAAATAAGACGAAGTAAGCTATTTTGCCACGTTTCTCCATTTGAATGACCATGATGAACAGTGATAGCGTTACGTTACAGACATAATTAACATTTTGCGAAATGTTCTTGCTTCGCCGACTATAATAAGATCCATATCTAATTCAGTGGAGTCAAATGTGTCCCCTTCAGCTGAACTGCAAACAGAATCTGAATTGCGCAATTTGTTTCGCCATCAAGGCCCGCAGTTCAAGACTGCGGTCACGCCATCTGCGGTTCAGAGAGAGACGGTCACGCTATCTGTGCTTTAAATTGTAGTGCGCGTCTACTCTGTGTTTTGCGGTAGATTAAAGACGCGTGTGTTTAATGCGCTGCAGTTTTATAATCTTGTTTCACTTTTATTCGCCTGACTATAACATCCTCATTGCAATTAGCACAAGTAAATAAAGCACCGAAAAACGTCACGGCTATCAAGATCACTCTGAAATTCATGTTGATTTGCATGAGAAAAAAAATTAATTAATGCCTTCCGTTTGAACGGATATGCCTTTCGTTCACACTGAAAAGTTAACGCACATCCACATATAAATCACCTGCATATATGCACAACTTTGTATACGTTTGTGTATCTTGTTTTGGATGTTTGCTCGACTGTTTAAGGGGTGTTTATGCATGCTGGGAGTTGTATGTGTGTGTGTGTGTGTGTGTGTGTGGGTGGGTGTTTATGCAAGGAAGTTTATGTATGTGCCTGTGTGTGCTCGCACAAGGACCGAGTTTATATGTATGTGCGTGTGTTAATGTGTGTGTGTATGCATAGATGGAGTTTATATGTATGCGTATGTTAATGTGTGTGTGTATACATGGATGGAGTTTATATGTATGTGCGTGTGTAATGTGGGTGTGTATGCGTGGATGGAGTATATATGTATGTGCGTGTGTTAATATGGGTGTGTTTGCATGGATGGAGTATATATGTATGTGCGCGTGTGTCGGTGTGTTTGCATAGATGGAGTTTATATGTATGTGCGTGTGTGTGTGGGTGTATGCGTGCGTCAAGTTTATATGTATATACACAAGTTTCATATATGTTGTTTTGAACATCTAAAAGTATAGGTGTATATGCGAGTAATTTATAGGTGTATATGCACGTGTTTATGTGTGTGTTGATAAGCAAAGTTTGATTTAAATCCTACACGGCGCCTCATACATAGGCATTCATTTGAAATGAATAATAAAATAATAAATGTCATGTTTGAAAACAAATATAGTTCAGCATTTCCTGTAAATTGACCCTGCATCCTGTAGGTATCCAAATATAAATATGTCAAACTTCAAGGACAAATATTGTGCCCATTAAATAGTAAAAATAGTGTAAATGAGTATGCAAATAAAGACAATACATTTTGAATGAAACATTTATAATTTATTTATAATACCACAAAAAAAAAAAAAAAAAAAAATCACACAAACACCAAAAATATATATTTTATAACAGTTTTTATTGCAATATTTTATTACATACATATATATGCAAATGATTAAAAACAATTATAATTGAAGGAAATGTATATTTTGAATTATTATTATTATATTTATTTATTTTGTGATATTTATTTATGTCATACATCTGGTATGTCAAGCTCAAGTAAAACTGCACTGCAAAAAATCTTTTCAAATGATGCCTTTGGAAATGCCATTAAAACAAACTTTCACAACAGCAAGTCAAGTTCATGACAAATACAAAAATGTTTATAATGACAACTTTCTGAACTTAACAGCAAAAGTACCTAAAAGCTATAACACTTTTCAAAAACATATTCAAGTACTTACTGAAGAATAGCAACATTTTTACAAAACACTGAGAACCAATGTGTGCTTGGCGAGTCCAGGTGTTTATGGTGACTAGACTGTCATATTGCAAACCGGTTGGCATGAGGAGACTTGGGTGTAAAGTGTCGGGAATTCCTGGAAGGCTCCCATGTGTTATCCCAGGTTTTGCCACTGTAAAGTATCAGAAGTGCACAATATCATTAAAGAACAAAGAATCAAGATGATTGTTAGGTTTCATTTAGAAAGTTCAGTGATACTTATTTATATCTGTAAAGTGTCATTAAATCTGGCACTCTTGAATTAACTGCTTGAATAAGTTTAACATTTTCAGCATGTTTTCATGTATTCCAAGCAGATCTGACAGTCCTACAGACTCAGATATGAGGATAGTGACTGCACTGATCACTTCTTGCTATTTAAAACACACTCATCAATTATATGAAAACTACAACAGCAGACAGTGCTCCACCCTAATAATATTGCTAAATTATGACAAGTTTATTACTTTACATGGCTTAACATTTATGTTATAGCTGCATGATTCACTGCTATTACTGTAACCCATTACAGTCTTAGCCCAACCTAATTGACTTTATTAGAAAACTGCATAGAAACCTGTTGCCTTAAACCACTTGTGTTTTTATACAAGGTGAAACTAAACAGCCATACTTGAATTAACTTACAACATTTACAATCTTATTGGACTTACAGTAACATTTTAATTCAAGTAGGGCTGTTAAGTTTTATCTTGCATATAATGTAAGGGGTTTAAGGCAATGAGTTTCTATACAATTTTCTAGTAAAGTCAACTACATTTGGTTAAAGGAATAGTTCACTACTTACTCTCCCTCAAGTGGTTGTAAACCTTTATTATAAAACTTCCAAGTTTCTTTGTGTGGAACATGAAGGAAGTTTTTTGAAGAAAGCTGAAAACCTGAAACCATTGACATACATAGGAGTAAAAAAATACTATGGAAGTCAATGTTTACAGATTTTCATCTTTCTTTAAAATCTATATTTTTGTGTTTAACTGAAGAAAGCAACTCAGACACATTTGGAACAAATGAAGGATGAGTCATTAATGACAGAGTTTTCATTTCATTTTTGGGTGAACTATCTCTTTAAGAGTATACTGAAAGAAATGTCCTACTCAATGATGCTAACTTCAGCTACATGTGTAGCGCCTTGAGTACTTAATTAGAAATCAAAACAATGATCAGATCAGTCCTATTTTATGCCCTATATATCATATTGGCCACAGAATGGACTACTTAGTGTTGCAATGAAATTAAACAAATAATAAAACTATGACTTACCACACAATACAAGACAACCAGTGAATTTTCAACTCTACCTTTTCTGTACACAAGATGAGGTTCCAGCTTCAAAATGGCACCATAACACTGATCCTGAGTGGGGTGGTTGTGCTGCTCTGTGAGGTTGTGACTGTTCAGATGCAGTGCTGTGAAGAGTTCTTTATTAAAAGAAAGTACATTCTTTTCAAATCTGTACATATTAACAAAGAAAATACAATAATTTTAAATAATGATTAATTCTGAAAAACCTTACCCTTAGTCAAGATGAATTCATATGGCCTCTGCAGTCTTTTGTTACATGTATGGAAGACAGATGAATAATTATGTCTTCAACCCACTTATGTGCAATTTCTCTACTGTTTTCCAATAAATACATTGGACTTAATCCAGGACGTTAATCCAGTGTCTAAAGGTTTCGCATCTGAAATGAATAAAAACAGATGTGACATTAGTTAAACCCACTAAACTACTAGATACATCAGTACTGCTCTAAGCAATTGTAATGTAATTTAAGTGTAGTCCAAAATTAGCCTTAATCTGTTTAAGATTATGATTTAAAAAGCATTTCTTGCATTAAAAAAATCCTGCCTCTTGTAATACATATGATCAATGGTAAATTTCTGAGAAGGTGCAAGGTAATCCTTGAGTTTTACCATTAACATCATGACTAACATAATATTTGAGAAGACAGCTTGTTGCGTCTCTTTATCACAATTTAGAGATGATAGATTCTTTCTTTTATTAAATAAATTGTTAAAGGCCAAATTATACTGGTAATAGTGTATGATAATGTGTGAAATACATCAGTTTATGTTAAACGAGGTTATGTTATGCTTTGAATAATGAAAAGTTGCATTTTTACCTACTGGAATAAAGGCATAATCAATTACATGCCCTGCAATTTTCCAGCCTTCTTTTCTCAACAGGCTTATCTCACTCACTCACATACATATATATATATATATATATATATATATATATATATATATATATATATATATATATATATATATATATATACACAGTTGAAGTCAGAATTATTAGCTCCCCTGATTTTTTTACCCCAATTTCTGTTTAACGGAGAGCAGATTTCTCCAACACATTTCTAATCATAATAGTTTTAATAACTCATCTCTAATAACTGATTTATTTTCTCTTTGCCATGATGACAGTAAATAATATTAGACTAGATATTCTTCAAGACTCTTCTATACAGCTGCAAGTGACATTTAAAGGCTTAACTAGGTTAACTAGGCAGGTTAGGGTAATTAGGCAAGTTTTTGTATAATGATGGTTTGTTCTGGAGACTATAAAAAAAATATAGCTTAAAGGGGCAAAAAATTTTGACCTTAACCTCTTAAGGCCCAAGCTGTTTTT
Organism: Danio aesculapii; assembly: GCF_903798145.1. Taxonomy (NCBI): domain Eukaryota; kingdom Metazoa; phylum Chordata; class Actinopteri; order Cypriniformes; family Danionidae; genus Danio; species Danio aesculapii. The sequence continues at coordinate 20,653,728 of NC_079448.1, read as the reverse complement.
TTTACATGCATTTTTTATTTCTCTTTATTATTTTTTTTTTATTTTGGCTTATTGGAACCTGATTAGAATAAAACCTAAGTACCAACTTTTGAAATGATGTACTTTTAGAGAAAAGTATGTCCATATATGTGGAATATGTCCGAATTTATATAAAACACAATAAAGTCACCTTTGTGTAATAGAATGAAAAACTCTTTATTTCTGCCTTGAACACAGCAGTTTTTTTCTTGCCTTTTTAAATGCATTAATAACACATACACACATATTTTTGAACATGTTTTGACTATCAGTAAAAACATTTTTTTGCCCTTTTTGGACAATTAAAATAGTGTTTGGGACATTTCATATGCTGCAAAACAGTTGCAGTATGACACTGTATGTCTGTAACAAAATATAAAACATAAGACATAACAGCTAAAATGTGTTGTCCATGTATGTGGCCACTAAGCCCTAAGAGGTGAAAATGGTTTTTAAAAAATTAAAATTGCTTTTATTCTAGCTGAAATAAAACAAATAAGACTTTCTCCAGAAGAAAAAATATTATCAGACATACTGTGGAAATTTCCTTGCTCTGTTAAAAATAATTTGGGAAATATTCATAAAAGAAAAAAAAAAAAATCAAAGGGGGGCATTATATATAATGTGTTTGTGTGTGTGTCTGTTTTAAGGCATGAAAAATAATTGCAGTTACAATGTAGCCTTTAAACTTAAGAGAAACACTTGATTTGCTTTAATATTGATGTAGTTATGAATACAGTTGTATTATTAGAGGTAATATTTATTGTATATTGCATAATTTATTTCGATTTTGGACGATTACTATTGTGGAAAACAACAATCTGGTAACACTGTTCCTCATCTTCAAATGTATAACTATATTTTTCTGAGCTATGCACGACTATATGTGGGGAAAATATATTTTTTTAAATAAATGAACTTGGATGTAATTAGATAGCATCGCTAGTTTGCAGTACATGCTTTATTTATATCAAGTCTGCAGTCTATAATGCATCACGAGATAACTTCCCTGCTTTTATAAAAGTTCTAAACAAACCCCTTATCTAAATCAACAAATCGTCTTTATTTGTTTACTTTTTACTTACCGCGTGGAAAACCGCAGTGGACCTTGGGATCGCAATGAACCTTGGGATTGCGACCATAGACTGTAAAAAAAAAAATAGATCTCGACGTACTATGACCCCAACTTCAATGAATAATTTAATAATACAAATATCAGCTAAAAATATTTTTAAAACTTAGTATTTTAAATGTAATATTTTTTAAGTAAAAAAAACAAACAAATTAATCAGTTTTATTAGGCATAATTACCCTAAACTGGGCAATTGAATATAATTTCACTCATTAAATATAAAGTAAATGATAACACATTTATAAATACCAACATAAATACCAACTAATCTCCAATAAAAAATAAAAAATACATTATGTAGCATTAACCTACCACGTATTGCTGAACAGTTTAACTCATCGGTGAACTCATCGGTGATGCATTTTGACCAATAGCTGAGCGATGTTAAACTCACTGTTGAATAGAAGTCACGTTGACCGATGTATATTCTCATTTACAGTTGTCTCGACCCTCTTTACAGACGCTTTTCATGAACAAAACAAAAATCAAAAAAAAAAAAAACCTGTTATAATAGACGTAAACCAGGTATAAAATATTGCGTTGACATCTTTTGGTAATTATACGACGCGTTGAACGTCTCCGTATGACGCCTGAAGCAACCCATTGAAAGCAATGGAATTCCTTCTGCGTCGGTTTAGAAAAACTAGTACACTATGTCAATAATAATAATAAAAAAACTGCGTCTGGTACCCTGTGTCAACAATAATAATTAAAATACTGCGTCTGGTACCCTGTGTCAACAATAATAATTAAAATACTGCGTCTGGTACCCTGTGGCTGTAATAATAATCAAAATACTGCGTCTGGTACCCTGTGGCTGTAATAATAATCATAATACTGCGTCTGGTACCCTGTGGTTATATTAATATTTAATACAAATATTTTTTTAAAAGCGCAGCATCAGGTACCCTATGGCAAAATAAGTCGTGCTAGAGACACGAAAATGATTTCCTATTGAAATACATTGGATGGAAATTCGTGCAAGGTGACACGAAAAAAGCGGGAAATTCGTGCCCATGAACACGAATCAATAGATTAAATTTCGTGACTATTTCACGAACTGCCGTGAGACTGGGTTGGATCAAAGCAGGTGTAAAGTCCAGCACAGAGCGCTGTTAGTTGTGCGTTCAACCAGCAATACCCGCTCCACTGTCTACAACACACAAATACTCAAACTCTTTATTTGTGGACTTACTTTTGATAATAGGCTATATCATTACCTTTATCCTGATTCTATTTTTATTTTTATTATTCTATTTTTTTATTTTATTTTCTTTGTGTTATATCCATAATTGTTTGCACTACTGCCCTTTTTGCACTGTCTTTGTACGCAGTGACGCTGCACTGCTTTGGCAATACGAATGTACAGTTATTTGTCATGCCAATAAAGCACCTCAAATGTAAAAATAGCCTAGGCAACAAATAACAAATCGGAGTCTAATAATAAAATAAATGCCATTTTCATTTTCATACATGTGTGGGTTTTGACAATATGTGTTTAATTAAGCTATAAAGATTAGCCTATCAGATGAAATGCATAGTGAAATATTAAATAAATGTCTCTTTTGCTGAATATTTAATTAATCTATATCTTTAATATTTTTAAAATCACCTTGCTTTGGCCCAGAGAAAGAGGCGCGCGGCACCAGCGGACCTGTGCTTTCCCAAACAAAGACGTACAGTAACTTGCAGCTGAACTATGCATAGTTTTGGGGGGGAAAGGATATAGTGATGAGTGTTTCCCAAAACCCTTAGTTTCTCTGTCGCAGATCCATCATTTGAATCACGTCACTATTAACCCTGCTTTTATTTATTAAATGCTTCCCAACGCCACATTTCTGTTGCGCGAAAAAAAGCTGCTGCAAATAAACATTTATTTTAGTTATGCCAATGCCATTTTAATAGTTTCATGATAGCAGTTGCTGGTGTGCTTCATCTGCGTGATTTTGATTTGACATTCTTCTGCTAAACTTGCACTGTCTTGGCGTAAATGGGCTGTGAACTGTTGCTATTGAGGCTGAGGCATCAAGGTGTGAATAGGCTATAGTTCCCCTTCGGATGGGGAACTCCAATGCTATGTGGAAACTTCCACTATAGAGATTTCGTCAGAATCCAATCATCTGAAAGAGTATAAAAACGGGCCAATGAAATGCCAATGAGTTGGCAGCGTCAGCGTGCACAGCTGGCGTCAATGACAATCAGTCATGCTATAAAGACGCAGCCAGTGCCATGCTCGACATCCTTTCGCTTTCAGAGCCTTTCACGAAGCTTCTGAGAGAGTCTTTGAGGGTATCTCCAACCTGTGTCTACAGAGAGAGATCGAGAAGCAGCTTCTCCCGGTCCAGAGCGCGTATACGCAGTGGCAGATGGTCGAGCTGGGTATTTCTCCCTTGCCTGGCGTCCTTTGGGTCCGGTCCTCCAAGAGCGGTTTGTATATAGGAAAAAAGCTTTCCTAAAAGAGCAACACGGTCGTGCAGCGCGTCTTTTTCAAGACGTCACTCCGACCGTGCGTTTCTGGATGCGGTGGTTTCCTATCCCCGGATGATGGGCACGAGCACAGCGTTTCATGTCTGGGGGTCCAGCATGTTAATGCGGTGCTCGCGGGCAGTGCATGCCATCACTGATGTCATGTCTGTTGCGCAGTTAAGATCGCGGCTCGCTCTTGCAAAAGAGCCACCCACCCCAGTTGTCCCCCGCACTGCGGTTGGCACTCGGGCAGATCTGAGGGTTTCAGTGAGAGTAAATCCGCCGCCCCCGCGCCGTGGACCTCTCGCTCCTCCACGCGCTCTCACCTGATGACACCGGGGGTCAGATGTCCATCGCTGCATCGGAGGATGGGCTGTCATTGTCTGATGAGGATGCGAGCCCGCTCGCTCCCTCCCTCCGGGGTGGAGAGCGCGGCGTTAGCATCTAAAAAGCAGACGTGATGGCCGTGCTTTCTCGGGCTGCTTCGGCCGTGGGTCTGGTGATGGTTTATCCCCCAGCCCCGCGGCCGGACCGACTAGATGGGTGTATGTGGAGGATATAAGGAGGCAAGACCTTCAAAGCCTCCCGTCCCCTTCTTCCCGGAAGTGCACAGTAAACTCACGCAGTCCTGAGGGCACTTTTTTCTGCCCGATCTGCGTGCGCTTCCATCCTCACCATCCTTGGAGGTTGGGCTGTCAAGGTCTGACGAGGATTCGAACCCGCTCGCTCCCTCCGGGACTTTGAGCGCGGCGTCGAATCCAGAAGCAGACTTTGCGGCTGTGCTTCCACCTACTAGCGCTACCAAGCGCAGGCGCTGGCCCGGCTGCGCGAGGATGGTTCTGACCCAGGACTGAGCATGCGCTCCGCACCGCAACCGACTATGCTCTTACAAAAAAAAAAAAAAAAAAAAAGTCAGCTGTGTGTGCCCTGGGAAGGACGATGATCACATCCGTGATCCAGGAATGCCACCTCAGGCTAAACCTGGTGATGTGCGTGACGTTGACAAAGTTCGCTTTCTTAACTCACCCATATCCCAGGCTGGCCTGTTCGGCGACACTGGCGGTGAATTCGCCCAGGAATTCACGCCGGTGATAGAGCAGTCGGAGGCGATGGGCGAGGTCTCTATCGGCGGGATTGTATGACCGCTCCCCCCCGCCGAGCCATCCACATCCACTGCTTTTTCGCCCGCAGCTTTGCTTCGCCGCCCCCGCCTGCGCCTCCGGCCACGCGGCTGCGCCGAGCATCGCGCCGGCAACCAGCGTCCCCCGCCCAGGGCGCCGCTAAGTTCGGTAAAACGGACCGCGAAGCGTCCCTGAGGCGGGCCATCTGGAGAGGAGGGAATTTGCTCTTTCCCCGCTGGAGGGCGGGGCACGTTATTTAAAGGCGTAAAAAAAAAAAAAAAAAAAAAAAAACGCCATCAAAATCCTCAGTGAAAGAGCACTTTTCCCCTCCTCCGGATGTGACAGCCCGAACACTGCCAGTCTGGGACGCTATGCCTTCCAGCTCGCAGGATCGGTGCATTTCGCCAATGGCTCATGGAGCACGAGAGAACGGTCTCCTTTCTCTCCACTCCCAGCCCCTCTCCTGGAGTTTGAGTGCGAGACGAGAACATCTCCTCTCCTGCTCTCCTGTGGGACCCCAGCGCTCCCCGGATGAGCCCACTCACTCCACGCTGCCCCGCCGCTGGCACGTCAGCGATCGTGCGGGTGGGACCATTTGCGGGGGCTCTGCCTGCCTGGTTAGCGCGGGCCAGCCCATCGCAATGGCTCATCCATACGACCAGACTCGGCTATGCGATTCAGTTCGCTAAACGGCCTCCCAGGTTCACAGGCGACCAGGGTCAGTCCTGCGTCCGCCCCTGTCTTGCGAGAGGAGATTGCTGTCCTCCTGGCGAAGGATGCAATCGAGCCGGGCCTCCAGCCGAGATGGAGCGCGGGTTTTACAGCCCGCACTTCATCGTGCCCCCCAAAAAAAAAAAAAAAAAAAGCGGTGGGCTATGGCTAATCCTATATCTGCACATTTTGAACCGCTGCCTTCACAGGCTGCGCTTCGGAATGCTTACGCAGCTGCGCATCACGCGATGCGTTCGTCCTCAGGATTGGTTTGCAGCAATAGATCTGAAGGACGCGTATTTTCATATCTCCACACTTCCACGCCACCGGCAGTTTCTGCGGTTTGCGTTTGAAGGTCGAGCGTGGCAATACAAGGTCCTCCCCTTCGGGCTCTCTCTGTCTCCGCGAGTTTTCACCAAGCTCGCGGGGGGTGCCCTCGCGCCCCTTCGGCTCGCCGGCATCCGCACGCTCAATTATTTCGATGACTGGCTGATTTTTAGCCCACTCTCGGGAGCAATTGATTATGCACAGAGACAAGGTGCTCCGGCACCTCCGCCCGTTGGGGTTTCAGGTCAACCGAGAAAAGAGCAAGCTCGCCTCCGTGCAGAGCATCTCCTTTCTCGGGTTGGAGCTGGACTCGATCACTATGGAGGCGCGCCTCTCACGAGAGCGCGCCGAGGTAATGCTGAACTGTCTGAGAGAGTTCGACAGGAAAAAAAGTGGTCCCCCTGAAATTATTTCAGAGGCTCCTGGGGCATATGGCATCCGTAGCCGCGGCCACGCCGCTCGGATTGCTCCATATGAGAACACTACAGCATTGGCTTCACGATCGGGTCCCCAGACGCGCATGGCACGCGGGCCCACACCGAGTGACTGTCACTGCGCTGTGTCACCGCACCCGCACCCCCTGGAAAGGACCCCTCCTTCCTACAGGCCAGTGTGCCCCTAGGTCAGGCGTCCAGGCAGGCTGTCGTTTCGGCAGATGCCTCCAGTATGGGGTGGGGGGGCCGTGTGTAGCGGGCATGCTGCTGCGGACCTGTGGAGGGGAACCCAGCTGCATTGGCATATCAACTGCCTAGAGCTGTTGGCAGTGTTTCTCGCTCTGCGCCGCTTTTTACCGGTGCTGAGGGGGCAACACGTGCTGGTCAGGACGGACAGCATGGCCGCGGTAGCGTATTCCATCCGGATGGGGGGTATACGCTCCCGCTGCATGTCTCAGCTCGCTCGCCGTCTGCTCCTCTGGAGTCATACGCGGCTGAAGTCGCTGCTTGCTATTCACACCCCGGATGGGCTCAACCGTGCGGCCAACAGGCTCTCACGGCAGCTCCTTCCCCGGGAGAATGGCGACTCCACCCCGAGTCATGCGTAAGTATGCACTCCCCCCAGTGAGCCTACTCGCGCAGTTTCTGTGCAAGGTCAGGGAGGACGAGGGGCAGGTCTTGCTAGTTGCGCCCCTGGCCCAACCGGACCTGGATATCAGAACTCTCCCTCCTCGCGACGCCCCCCCTGGCGAGTCCCTTTGAGAGAGGACCTACTCTCTCAGGGACAGGGCACCATCTGGCACCCTCGCTTAGTTCTGTGGAACCTCCACGTGGGGTCCATAAGACGCGACGAGGAAGACTTAGGTAACCTACCGGTGGCGGTGGTTAATACCATCACTCAGGCTAGTGCACCCTCTACGAGGCATGCCTACGCCCTGGAGTGGAGTCTATTCACTGAGTGGTGCGCTTCTCGCCGAGAAGACCCCCGATCTTGCCAGATCAGTGTTGTGCTTTCTTTCCTTCAGGACAGGTGGAGCGAAGGCTGTCGCGCTTCACACTGAGGGTTTACGTGGCCACCATCTCCGCTCATCATGGTGCGTGGATGGCGGCACCGTGGGGAGGCATAACCTCATCATCCAGCTCCTCAGAGGTGCTAGGCGGATGTTTCCACCCCGCCCCCCTCTCATACCCTCTTGAGATCTCGCGGTAGTGCTACGAGCCTACGTGGGGATCCCTTCGAACCACTCGACTCAGTATCCTTGAGATTTCTGTCCTTGAAGACAGCTCTGCTGGTCGTGTTGGCATCGGTTAAGAGGGTTAGGTACCTGGAGGCATTTTCGGTCAGTGACTCGTGCCTAGAATTCGGGCCGGCCTACTCTCACGTTGTCCTGAGACCCCGGCCCGGCTATGTGCCCAAGGTTCCTACCACGCCGTTTAAGAATCAGGTAGTGAGCCTGCAAGCGCTGCCCGCGGAGGAGGCAGACACAGCCCTTTCATTGTTGTGTCCTGTTCGCGCTTTGCGAATATATGTGGACCACACTCAGAGCCTTAGATCCTCTGACCAGCTCTTTGTCCATTACAGTGGTCGGCAGATGGGAAGTGCCGTATCTAAACAGAGGTTGGCCCACGGGATAGTGGATGCCATCTCCCTCGCCTTTGGGCCAGGGTGAGCCGTGTCCCCCGGGGGTGAGAGCGCACTCCACTACGGAGCATCGCATCCTCCTGGGCGTTAGCACGCGGCGCCTCTCTGACAGACATTTGTAGAGCTACGGGTTGGGTGACACCCAATACATTTGCAAGGTTACAATCCGCGAGTGGAGCCGGTTTCCTCAAGGGTATTAGGCAACCCTTGGTGATTGAGGAAACGATTCGGTTGAGGTGTCGAAACACGCTTGCTGCGCCACTCTCCCTAACCCGGAGATACGTGCGCTTTTTCAGCTTTGTCAGTTTAGTTCCCCATTTCTTTGGCGAACCCTGCAGAGTTCCTCCGAGGCCCCCAGCACCTGACTCAGCGGAGGAGTCAGGTGTTGGCCCGTTACGTTGTCGGCATGCCCGCTGGTCAGCCCGCGTTCTGGGTATAGGTGCCTGTTATGTGTGATCCCCGCTGGCGATCCCATACGTTCACTCAGCCACGGTATAGTCCCCCCTTCTAGGGCAGGCTCGTGTCTTCCCTCCCCGCTAACCATCCTTATGCAAGGACTCCCCATCTCTGGGCTAGTCCATAGGTTGTCACCAGGTCTCCCCTCTGGGTAACAGGTGAGCTCCGCAGCATCCTCCCTATCGGGACTGAACGCTTTCCCAACGTACTGTCGTATCAAAACCTATTTTACTGGGTTATTGCGACTCCCCGAAAAACATAACTGTTCTGAACAGGTAAGTGAGGGCCAGGGGACACGTTGGAAGACTGTGTCTCGGGGCGTTGTAGGTGCGCTCGCTCTACTGCGTGGCACACCCTTCACCAGGAACGCAGTAAGGTTCTTTCGTTGTGGCGTTTTCCATAGATTTCCCCATAGTGGAAGTTTCCACATAGCATTTGAGTTCCCCATCCGAAGGGGAACGCTACGGTTACTAAAGTAACCCTTCGTTCCCCGAGGGGGGGAACGGAAATGCTATGTTCCTTCGCCACAACGATTGTCCCTTAGCTGTTGAGCGTGAAAGTCTCTTCAGCTAGAAAAGGATGTCGAGCATGGCACTGGCTGCGTCTTTATAGCATGACTGATTGTCATTGACGCCAGCTGTGCACGCTGACGCTGCCAACTCATTGGCATTTCATTGGCCCGTTTTATACTCTTTCAGATGATTGGATTCTGACGAAATCCCCATAGTGGAAGTTTCCACATAGCATTTCCGTTCCCCCCCTCGGGGAACGAAGGGTTACTTTAGTAACCGTAGCGTTCTCTATTCAACTTTCAGGTTTGAGGTGGGGGAAGAAGTGGCAGAGGCAATTCAAATGTACCGTCTCTAAATTAAAAAAGGCCACTTACGCGGCATCTGTGTGTAAAGATTATTACCTTATTTTTATTTTATTATTATTATTTATTTATTCATTCATTCATTCGTCATTCATTTTCTTTTTGGCTTAGTCCCTTTATTAGTCTGTAATTGCCACAGCGGAATGAACCGTCAACTTATCAAGCATATGTTTTACGCAGAGGATGCCAGGAGGGCCAGCTGGGGCTTCGGGACGGAGTGAAAGGAGAGGCGGACTTTGCCCCGAGTCTGGGAAAGATGGCTTGCCGTCATTACACTAGTTTTCCGATGGCACACGAGTTACATGCGCCAAACACATGAACAAATAAATTAATAAATAAGGGAAAGAAAACATCTAGCCTTATAGGCTGAGTTCTTTTTGATTATAATCGCCGTTAAGTTTCCGTTTTAAATGTAAGGCTGTTGCATAAAATAATAAAATAATACAATTTTAATTTATAAGTGACTTTGCTGCGTCCCCCTTGATGTTTCAATAACGCATAATAATCTATACACCATATTAAAGACACTTAAATAGTCTACTTAACACTTTCCTTAAGATCACAAAATAATATGCAACATCTAATTCCGGGGAAGTTCTGGGGGCAGGGTTTGTGTGACATGCTGCAAGCTAGCCCGACAGTGAAAACGCGACATGATTTCGGCCTCACTGATGCCCATTAACACCTGACAGACAAGCTTTTGGTTATGAGAAGGGGGAAGGGGTCTTCACTCTTAAGTGTTTTTCACAAACATGAATACACAAAATCCAAAACTCCGACATAGGACGGATGGCGTAACAAAACCTATGCGTTTAAAAACGAAACCGCATTAAATATGGGGCCTTATGAAAATGAATGTTTCTATGCACAACAACTTCTGAACTGAACTAGGCTACCTGTTAGGGGTGGGCGATATGACCTAAAATTAATATCACGGTATTTTTCATCTTTTGAACGGTGACGGCATACTATCATGGTATTACTTTCAATAGCAAAATAATATACATCTCAAGGAAGAACGGACAAAAGAAAGTCTCACTTCTATCGCTCTTTAAAAGTTTTGGTTTGGGTCATTGTAAATGCTCAGTCTTGTTATGAGCTAATCTTCATTTCTCTGTGTTGGTGGAATAAAGCAGGCGAGTCAGCCGCACCAATTTATGAGCAGACAGAGCAGGATTCTCATGATGACCACCAGCGCAATTCCGCTCTTTGTTATGAGCTGTAGTTTCAGTGTAAACTTAGTAAAGGTGAGTTTCTTTGGCGATGATGTGTACAGTATTAGACTTTATATTTAACGGACATTTGCACTGAACACGCGGTGAATGCAACGCATCAAGATTCGGGCACCTTCTCCGAAAACACTCGATTGATCTCAGCTGGCGGATCAACATTTACCTCATGTCATGATCGTTGTCATCTGCGCCATTATTATTATTATAACTTTTGCCGTTTGCATTTCCTGCAGTAACAAAATCTCCCTGTTCATTATATTCAGACACACAAATGCTCCCAAATATATTATGAGGGCGCATAGATAAAATTTCGGGCGCTCATGCGACCAAAATGGTTGCAATTTCGAGCCCTGTAGTATAAGGACATGTATTCAGACCACAACTGAATGTTTGAAGAAAATTGAATGCCTTATTATTTAGAATTAGCTATTATTGATGTAAATGCAGCCGTTCAAGCCGCGCAAAATTGATTTATTATGGTATTGACGGTATTAGAAAATCCATGTCGTGGCGCAATGTCACACCGGTGATGACTATGACACCGGTGTACCACCCACCCCTATACCTGTTATTTAAAATATCTATATTACGCTCCAAGCATTCGCCAAAACGAAAATATTTTTAAGTAAAAACACAGAACATAGCTGAATAGAGTGTTGCCTGCTTTAAACGATGGGTTAGTAATTATATTTTAACTGGTTATGTTCAGGTCAATGAAATAATACCTTTAATAAATAAAATATGTTCGTAAGAACGTGGTGGGCCAGTGATTCCGTCGCTGTCATCAGTGGTTTAATGAGCTCAGGAGAATTCTGCTTTGCATTTTTCTATGCATTACTAACATCACTAAACCAGACATTTGTTTTATAAGTTAACCAAATATTCGCAGAGATTCAGCAGTTTTTTTTTCTGACGCGTTTGCCAGTCATGCCAGTCAGTGAAAAAAAAGTAACCGTGGCCCTGTTTGCAGGAATTAATATTCGTTTTTTCGTCAATCTGATGCAACTTTTATTATTTATACAGGACGTTAAAATGCAATTAAAAGTTTTAAATCAATTAAACTCAATTTATAAAAAGGCTAGCCTATTTTATGCATTAAATATAACTAATTTCCTTTATTTCTGATTAGACCATGCATTTTAGACTATTTTACAATTGTAATATGTGCATATGCTTTTTTTTAAATAACATTCGTTTAACAAATATTTTAGCACATCGAAAGTAATTAAGTGACCTGTTTTTTTTTTTAATTAAAACCTTTATGCAAAAGGATCAGAGGATAAATTATCGTAGAATAAACGTATCTTATGGAAAAACACCAATTGACGGGCTCTGCTTTCGGTTTTAAAAGAATCAAGCAGCTTTAAAAAATATAATTTGCTGAAGAGAAATGACAGGAAAAAAAGAAAGAAAAAGATTAAATATATAGGGACTGTTTCTCTTTAATATATTCTTTCGACTCCGAAACATCAGCTAAGATTATGATGAATGACGGAGTTTCTCTATTGCCTGCTTCAGGTCCCGCAGGTTATGAACGAGGAGGCGGAGAGAATGCGCTGTTTAGTTTCGGCTTGATATGTTTAAATAAAAACTAACACCGAACTGCTTTTAACGCTCAAAAAGTTAAACTAAAATGCACAACTCTTGTTTGTTGCACCCGCGGGATGCACAATGAAACGCGCCATTATTTTAATTCTATATTCGTGAAGAATGAGCCATGAGATTGAGATTTTTGAAGGTGCTCTCTAGCGGCGAAGTTCCTGGCAGAGTAGCGAGTGAAAAAATGTGCATAAAGAAATTGGACAAGAGGAATAACATTTTAAATTATATAACAAGCATCGTATTCTTTCTAAACCTCGCCCAGTTTTAATACAAGTTGTGTTTTTTTCCACGCTCCAGGCCCTCCATAACTCCATGCCCCAGGTACACCTCCGCTGCATGGTCCTGGCCCTCTATCCCTCCCCCTGTTCCGCCTGTGCTCCACCTCCCGCCTGATCAGTATCAGGAGTGTCTGGAAGCCACTCCTTAGAGAGGGGGCTCTGTCATGATTACCAGCTATCTCTAACCACCAGAGGTCGCTGGTAAGAACTCACTTTCACATGGACTACATCTTATGAACTACAAATTCAGTCATGCCACACACACAAACACACACACCTGCTCCAAGTCTCCACTGACTGGACTCCCACAGCTGATGCTGCTTCTGGACTAATCACACACACACTACTTTAGCAGCACACACACTCACTTCCTGGCCGAGTCTTGTTTAAGTGACAATTCAACGCGTTTTCCTTAGTCTTGTTTCTCCGTGTTTTGACCTTTGCCAAGTTTGTCTGTTTGTCCCTGTTCACTGCCTGCCTTCCGACCCCTCGCCTGTTATAGTGACTATGATTCTGGATTTGCCTTTATTCATCTGTTTGCACCTGTGTTGACCCTTGCTTGCCTGACAACCGAATAAACCCGCACTTGGATCCTAACGTTGTCTCTGTCACTCCCCGTGTTACACAAATAGAGTGAATTAAATGAATCAGTGTTCAAAAGACAATCACAATTGCATTTAAATGGAATAAATACAAAGTGAACACAAATAACATGTGTTGTAGAGATGTCAATAATGTTACAAAAGCAACAATATTTCAGCATTTTGGATTTAAAATCCCAATTTACATTTAGATATAACTTGTTGAAACATAATAAGTAACTGGTTAAATAATCAAAAAGAAACCAAAATAACAACACACAATGAAAAATCCATAGTTATGATAAAGTCTGATTGAAAAGACTTAAATAACATGTAAAATCTATATGAAGCAGTGTCAGACAAATGTGAATTTGACTATGTGTGTGAAGATTTGATATGTTGTTCTCTGTGTGCAGTGTTCCAGCTGAGGCTATGTGTTTGTGTAAAAAATTGTCCTGTTGTAACAGGGAGCCAGAATGGAATTTGAGAATGAGATGCAAATGAGATCTGGCTCAAAATACTTCCAAATCAATGTTTTTAAAGGAGCATGATAAAGTGCAATGTTTAAGGCTGAATCCTGTAAGAAAGCATTTTCATAGTGAAGGATAGCATTTTTTATTGTTAGGCTTTGTTAACATGTACTAATAAATACAGACATAAAGGGGTTTCTTTTTCTGAGGAGTTAAATGCCATATGTGCATAAAAGAAGAGTTGATGGGCTGCTCTCAGCAACCTGCCTGTTATCGAGCATGGGTGTATGTAAAATGCAGAGAGCTCTGAAATGTATGAACTGTGTGTTCGTGCTCTGAAACATTTGCCTAGTCGACGGTCAAGGCCAACTGTCAAGAGAAGATACCAGAAAGATGAACATTTGGTTGCTGAATGGTCCAACTGCCAAGATGACATCATATGAGTCAATAAAATTGAGATTAGATAGTGTGTGAAAGACATTATAAAACATGAAGGAGAGCCCAAAGGAGACCAGAGCTGAATTGAAATTACATCTCTCCTGCGCAGAACTGTTACTCTCTAACTTCTTGCATTCAAAATAAAACTTCTTAATTTTAACTTAGGTCTCCGTCAATTTTTGAACATGCAATGGACCATTTGAGTCCAACAATAGTTACTGCAGTTATTACACTGGAGCCACAAGGCAATTCTATACTCATGTTTGTAGTTTAAACTGCAGCTATATTGAGGATAGCAGAGTTTACCATCTTTAAGAGATGAGACTCATCTAGCATATAAACACAAGTACCATAAAATTAATGAATTTTAGCATACAATTAATTCCTTTTTTATACATTACATGCGGTCTAAAATGCATCTGTGGCTTCTAAAACCTCAGACCTGAGTGTTTTTACACATACAGTAAGAAAATCATGTTTTAAGGAATTACTCAGTCTATGTGTACGTGTAGTATCACAAAATACCATTGTGTTCTATGGAAATGAAAATTTGTATAACACAAATATAACAAATTTGGAAATGCAAACAGGATCAGCAATTATTAACTTTTATTGCTATTAGGCTGCTAACCTACCAGCAAAGGAAGTTAACAGTTGCAGGCCTTGTATTAACAATGCAGTTAGTTCAATAAGAGTGTTATTAGCAGATGAGCTTTTGTTACATAAAGACCATTGATTTTTGCTCTTAGGTAATTTCTGTTTTCTCAGAAAGTATGGTGGAGGTCTTCCCTGTCCTGATATCCAACATTGTTCCTCTCTGTGACCAAACTTTTTACAGGTCATAAAAAGCCTGTTTTGTTTGCCTGAAGGTTGATTGCTGTGATCATCTAATGTTTGAGAGTTTTTAAGACTCTCTAATGCTTCTACACCATGTGTCTTGGCTGCGCTATGGTGTGGCATCACCTTAATTACTGAAACAGGCCAACTTTTTTGAGCTACGGCCTCTGAACAAATCATTTCAGATTTATTACAGGTTACTTCATCTGAGAAGTGAACATGCTTTTCACTCCTACTGATGTTAAGCATTTTGAGAGACAGAAACTTATGTGCTTTTAGCATAGCTTTAAAGTCTGCAATAGTGTATATTTGACTTCTGCATTTTTCAGCCAGAGCTAACTGTTCAGCTAGTAAATTATCAAGCTGTAACTTGAGATCTAGAATTTATGCCTCTGACTTTTCTGTCTCTGATTTGTGAACATCATCAAATTCTTCACATCTAGCTTTTATAATTGAAGGTATTTCTGACATCACGTTACGCAGTCCTGAGTAGCACATGTAATTTAGTGCTTCAATTATATCCCCACGTTTTGATTTCTTCCCATTTTTGCCAATTACATCCCACCATGCAAACTATGTAGAGTCTGAGTCTGTTAACTCAAGTCCTTCATTGCGAAGTTTACACAATGTAGAATCAACTTTGTTGGTCCATAAAGCAAACAATACATCACTTTCCTTACAAATCAACCCTTCCATCCTTGAGGAGGTAATCTGAAATTTACCAAATTTAACTATTTAATCGAACTACAGTCTTGTAAATTCTGTTTCATTCTATTGAAACAAATGGAGAAACAATAAAAGCAGACGTACCCATTCTTGTGGTTAGAAGGCCAGTTTTAATTTATTCACCAGGTCAGCTGTGAAAAATCCAGCTAAGACCGGCTAAAGTAAATTGCAGAAAAACTCACTGCAAAGGATTCCGGCACCATCTGTAAGAATGGGTTTTAAAACCACAGTGGTTTGAACTGTACTTTAATCTATTTGAAGTTAATTGCACACAAGCATTAGTTAATTTTATGTAAGTTTAAGCAAAAGACTCAAATAAGCAACTCAGCTTAGAAAACAAAAGATATACACCCCAAATGACAAGTAAATAAATTGCAATTATGCAATAGAATAACAATTTGTCTTCACACTAAACAGTGCAATGGTGAAACAATATACTATCAAAAAAATGCTAAACAGCTCAGTGAAGGATAATTCCAACAGTCTTTATGTTGTATTTTAGGTACCAGTCTCTGAAATCTCGAGGGAAAATATTAAGTTTGATTTCAATCCATATATTGAGGCCTACCGTCCTGCTGTCCAGAACATACCACAGTTCAAGTGGGATAGAAGAAAGTGTGATGCCAGCTTACTCTGTCATCCAGCACAGTTCTGTCAGGAAGATAATACGTTAAAAAGCAGGTGCAATCGCTGAAATTTCACCATGAATGTGTTCATTAGCGATCCGTTGGGTGGCTCGCCATCTCATTACACGTGATGACAACCGCAATCCGTGTCCTCGCTGCATCCGCGTCAATATTAACTCAATATCGCTGTATCAACAAACAATCAGTTCCGATGAATCAATATCAATGTCTTTCTAAACATTCTGTCAAGTTTAAAAGACAGGATTTCAATCGTTTCTCACTGGTTTAATTGTCCGATCTCTGTCTCCATGCGCTCGCTTCTCTTCCGTTTCTTCCTCTGACGTCACTGACGTTGTTTACGTCGATCCGCCGCACGCATTTCCTTTCACCTGATAGGTCAGTGGTGAGCTCAAATTTAACCTCTTAAAGGCAAGTTAGCAATAAACATCTTCACATTTTACAAAAATCTGAAAATAAAACAAACAAATCATCAACAAAAAACAGAAGAAAATACTTTGACAATTTATGTAGATAAATAGGTTTTAACTTGAATTCTACCTATGAAAGAATTTTGAATTAATCTATTAATTCGGTTTTGATCTATGAATTCAGTTCAACATATGTATATATATATATATATATAGATGATGGAGTCAGTCACAGCTGTGCTAAGGCTCTGAAAAAGAGACTGCACTATAGAGACCAACGGGTTACCCAATTATGGATAAGTAAAAATCCGTGGTTTCTGCCTAACTCTATCAGACAGTTATCAGACTGATAACATTACCATCATTTCCATGTTTTTCCGTTTCAGTTTCATGCTCACTAACTTTTACAGTTTCCTCTACAGGTATTCGCTGATCACTCACTAGGACAGGAACCTCTGCAGGTAAGTTTTTATCAGACTCTACAACATCTGGATCATCAACAGGTAGAACATTCAAGGTAGGTGCATTGTCTATTTGAAAATTCTCTATTTCAGGTAAACATTTGACAGGACTGTCTGCTGAAACAGGTAGATTCTCAGTTGAAATGTGACCAACAGTATCTTGAACTATTGGAATTGAGGGAACTTCATTTTGTGACCTGGTTCCAGCTTCATAAACCTCAGTGAACGTTATCTTCGTCGGTATTAAAAGATCACTGTGCATTAGCTCTAGGCTGCTGTCATTATCATCATCACAGTCATAATCTGCCTGTTCTTGTACTTTGTTACATGGGTTTTTACGAGTTGGAGGACGTTTCCGAGTACTGGGCAAATCAAGTACTTCCTCAGGTAACTGTAACAAATCACAAGGCAGTAAAAGGTCTCTGTGAAGCGTTCTTAAAGGGCCTTCTCTACCCTCTGGCTTGACAGTGTACACTGGGAGATCACCCGCTCTTTTCACAACATATACAAGTGATTCCCACTTGTCTGCCAACATATGTTTTCCCCTCAAGTGTACATTTTTTACCAGGGCCCTATCTCCAATGTCCAAAACGGATTCAACGACATGCTTATCAAAACGAGCTTTGTTTCTTTCTCCAACTTTAGCAGTACTTTTCATTGCCAAATCATACGTTCTTTGCAACCTACAATTCAAATCATGCACATACTGCGAATGAGTTTTGTACTCCTCTCTGTTCAGCAGAACGTCAAATGCTAAATCTACAGGTAACCGCGGCTGCCTTCCAAACATTAACTCATAGGGGCTAAACCAAATAGAATCATGCTTGGTGCAGTTATACGCGTGAACAAGAGGTTTCACAAAACTACTCCAATGTACTTTATCACACTTTTTCAAAGTACCAAGCATGTTTAAAAGAGTACGGTTGAATCGTTCAACGGGATTCCCCCTGGGCTGGTAAGGGGTTGTCCTAATCTTATGAATTCCCATTAATTCGCATAATTCTTTAATAGTCTTTGACTCAAAGTCGGCCCCTTGATCACTGTGTAATTTTTCAGGAATTCCATAATGAACTATAAAATTCTCCCAAAGAGCTTTAGCAACCGTACGCGACTTCTGATTACAAGTTGGAACAGCAACCGCATACTTGGTAAAGAAATCTGTGATAACCAGCACATCTTTGGTGTTTCAGGAATCTGGTTCAATGGACAAAAAATCCATACACACTAACTCAAGGGGCCGAGTCACTTGAATATTAACTAAGGGGGCAGCATGATCTGGTAAAGATTTACGACACACACACCTAGGGCAGGTTCGGATCTTTCTTTCAATATCCACAATAATTTTAGCCCAATAAAACCTAGATCTCACATGGTCCAGTGTACGATCTAAACCCAAGTGCCCCATGTCATCATGTACACATGTCAGAACCATACTACGCAAAGACTCGGGAAGAACTAGTTGATACGTGATGGAATATCCATCATGCCTCTTCCGATAGAGGATTCCATTCTGCAACTCCAACTTACTGAATTCCCTCATAAGCAAAGAGAGCATAGGAAGTTCTTTCCGTACTGAAGGAGGGATCATCTCACCTGTTTCTAACTGAACAATGACTTCACGGATAATGGGGTCAGACCTTTGTTTTTCTTTTAAATCATTCTCTCCAAATGTTGGCACTACCAGACAACCAGAATTACTCTCATCATGATAAAAACTTCCTGGGATTGCATCAACATGGATTGCAAGGGACTCAACTAAAGTCATAGGAGGAACACCACAATCCAAGGACTCGTAATAGACAATGTGCTTGTCACATATGGCCTGAATGACTTCAGGTGACACGGTCTGGACATCATCAAACAGGTGGTTCAGTGCAAATTGACGAATTCGTTCCTGTTCCTTTTGAGATGCAACATCATTCTTTAAAGCACCACGAGGAAGTCTGGACAAACTGTCAGCATCCAAGTTCTGTTTTCCAGCTCTGTACTGCAGTTTAAAGGAAAATGCTGAAAGAGCGAAAAGCCACCTGTAGCTCGTAGAATCTAGTTTAGCAGAGATCAATACATACGTAAGTGGATTACTGTCGGTAACTACAGTAAATTGGTTACCGTACAAATAATCTTACATTTTTTCAGTTACCGCCCATTTAAGAGCCAAAAACTCTAATTTATGAGCGGGATAACGGGCTTCGCTTCGAGAAAGTCCACGGCTGGCATAAGCAATTACTTTTAACTGCCCTTCTTGCTCCTGGTACAAAGCCGCTCCTAAACCCACTGTGCTGGCATCCGTATGTAAAACATATGGAAGTTTAGGGTTGGCAAAGCCAAGCACTGGAGCAGTAGTAAGTGCTTCAATGATTGCTTCAAACGCTTTCTGACAGTTTGCAGACCAACGGCTCCCAAAAGGCTCCTTGGGATTGTGGTGATCTCTCCGTTTCTTAACTTTACAACTCTTTCTATGTGGCGGGTACCCTGACGTCAAATCATTTAAAGGTTTCACAATAGCAGCATAATCACGTATAAATCTGCTGTAAAACCCTGAAAAACATAAAAATGATCTCAGTTCCTTCAGGTTTTTTGGAACAGGCCAAGTTTTCAGTGCCGCAACCTTCTCTGGATCGGTCTCTACACCGCTGCTAGACACAATGTGTACAAGATATTTTACAGAAGTTTGAAAAAATCTGCATTTTTCCAAAGAAAGCTTCAACCCAAACTCCCGCAAGCGATCCAACACTCTTAACAACCTACGCTCGTGCTCCTCTAAGTTGTCAGAAAACACTATCACGTCATCCAGAAAAACAACGACCTCTTTCAAATGGACATCATTCATACATCGCTTCATCAGTCTTTGAAAGGTACTGGGAGCATTCGTAACCCCTTGCGGCATTCAATTGAACTCCCAGAAACCTAACGGACAGACAAAAGCAGTCTTATGCTTATCGGACTCCTCAACTTCGATCTGGTAGTAACCAGATTTGAGGTCCAACACAGAGAACCAACGAGAACCAGTAAGAGCGAAAAAAGTTTCCTCTAAATTTGGCAACGCGTAAGCATCTTTGATCGTCTGCAGGTTAAGTTTGCGGTAGTCAATGCAGAGTCGGACATCCCCATTCCTCTTCCGAACAACTACGATCGGTGAAGAAAAAGAGGACTCCGACTCCCGGATGACACCGGCATCTAATAACTCCTGCAGATGTTTCCCCACAGCATCAAAATCTTGTGGGTGTATGGGGCGAGCTCTCTGTTTAAATGGGGTTTGGTCATGCAACCTTATACGATGCGTCACTTTATCAGTCTTGCCGAAATCTAGATCATGAAGAGCAAAAACATCTGACATCGCACACAATTTTTATGAAATTCTTTCTTTCCACTCACCAGGTATTGGTGAGTCACCAAAATCCAAAAAATACGGTGGTAACTCTTTACCCTGACTGTTGGACTCTGTGGCAGATTGTTTAACATTCACACTCTGCAGTGAATATAATTCTGCAATGACACTCTTTGCAGGCACTATTATGTCATGCTCAGTTTCGTTTTTCAGAATCACTGGGATTTTTTTAAATGATCTCTAAGAAAGAGTGACAAGAGAAGATGCACACAAAAGACCTCCAGGCAAGGAAGACTGGAAAGGAGCCTCCAACAGAACCCACTTATCAGAGGAAAGCTCTCTGGAATTTATTGAACCCTCAAGTACAAGTGTGTGTCCTGCTAGGACAACTTCAGGCTTTGTACCCTGGGCTCGAACAAGTCCAACCATGCTATTGGTTTTTAGCTTGAATCTGTGTCAGAGAACATTCATGATGACTTTAAATCCATACGGTAACATATGTGGAGGCTGTGCAACTTCTGAATCAAACTGAATTTCATAGGCTAAGTCAAGAGTGTTTGTGCCAATAAGAACAGGAGACTGGATGTTACTGCTAGTGTCTGCAGTGACCAAAGCAAGAGTGGTAAGTGTGATCTCTGTCCCAAGGAATTCTTTTGGGAACACTACATCGATTTCAGTATAGCCCCGATACGGAACAAACTGTCCATTTGCAGCTTCCACCTCAAGATGTTCAAGCGGTTTTATCTCTAGATGGGACAAATTCTGTTCATAATAGGTCTGAGAAATGGTGGTTACCTGCGAACCTGTGTCAAAAAGAACACTACACTTTTGACCCGCTATAGAGACTTCAGCCGTGCATTTTGCCCCTACTAAGCCCTTAGGCAAAATAAAAGGTTTGCTTCTACTGCTAGCATGGTGATTGTAAAATTTACTATTCTTGGGACGCCTGCTACATTTTCCAGCCCCCGTTTGTCCCACAACTGGAGCTGGTTCTAATTTAAAGGAGTACGATAGGATGACCCCATTTGTAACTCCCAGAACAACTGCCGCTCTTTTAAAAGCTTTCTTTTGGAAGCTATCAAGGCAGGATTTGCATCCTTATCACATGCAGAAGCAATATGCCCATCCTCACCACAGTGGAAAC
The DNA here is from genome assembly GCF_903798145.1 of Danio aesculapii. Lineage (NCBI taxonomy): Eukaryota > Metazoa > Chordata > Actinopteri > Cypriniformes > Danionidae > Danio > Danio aesculapii. Next base: position 20,632,396 of record NC_079448.1, on the reverse strand, counting down.
AGTACCAGGGCTTAGGTTTACTCAACTGCTTAAGAGGGACATTGCTTACAACTTCACTCAAGTTTGTTTGCACAGACTGGGTTTTGTTCATCCTAGTAGCAGATTTAGTTTTTGTAGACTTGCTTGGCTTAGCTTCAACAATTTGACCCTTCAACCCTACTACTTGTTTTTGCAAATCACAAACCCTGCCCTCTGGAGCACACTGAGCTTGGTCTTTAGCTTTTGTTAAACCCTCAACCTGGTTCTGAAGCTCTGCAATTTGCTTTTTCAAATCAGAAACAATAGTTTAAGTCGATACAACCTCATTCGATGAGGCACACATAGAATAAGAGGATGTTCGCAGCTTGGATGCGCCAAGATGTTTTCTCATACGGAGCTCTTTTGTGCTAATTTTGTCTTCTGCTGTTCGCAACAGTAATAACAATTCTGGGAAAGGAGGGGGATTGGCCTTCTTTTGTTCTAGTTGAAATTCTGAAATGAGGGCATTGTCCCAACAACCCCTACAGAACTGTCTTACTAGGTGTCGGTCAGCCTCACCAGAAGGCACACCACCTCTTCTAATGGCCTGTGCAAGAGCTACTTGTAATCACTGTAAAAACTGTGGTGGCTTTTCTCCTGCATTCTGCATGGTCCTCAAGAACTTACCAAAGAGTTTGTCACCATCCTCCACTGTTCCGAAAGCTGAATCTAAAAGGTCAAGATAAGCTTTAGGTGTTGCATGCAGACCTAGTGTTCTCACAAGGACTGAAGGCTGCCAATAATTTTTCTAGATTTGACTAAATCAGACACGGCTGGGTCTTGTAGCATGAGTTCTACACTATTGTGCCAGATCTCATAATCTACCTCATTCGCTGGACGAGGGGACCGCCCTGAAAAAAAATCTTAGCTTGAGAGGAGCATGCATGTGAGAAGTAGCTTCTTCACTCTTCACAATATGCTCAACTACAACACGCTGTATCTCTGGGAGATTTACATTAGGAATATTCGTTCCAACTAATGGAACAAAAGCAGCACCAACAGGCATTTCCTCCCTGGCTCCCCTGAGCAGGGTTAACTTGAGGAATATCTGAGCTTATATCAGAGGCACCATCGGTAGCATCGTCACCAGCCTGTGCTACGGGTTCATCTGCATTTTGAAAGCTCTTCTTGTAAGAGGTCCTCAAAACGCCTACCACTAAGCTGTGCAATGCTTTTCAGCTTTTCTATATAGCCCTTGGTGGCACTACTAGTGACAGTTTGAACATAAACACTGGACAAAGCTTTGATCTCATACTGGAGATTAGCCTGATGTGGACTTTCAAAAATGAATGGTAACTGGCTCTCTAGGATTTTCAGTGCACTCCCACTCTCATATTCAATTATCACATTTCTGTGATAGAGTGACTCAGGACTGTCAATGCAGACAATTCTATTTATGCGCCCATATTTACCTAGATGCTCGGTCAGATCAATATCGCTCTCTGTGTCTGTAGTTCCACTTATAATAAGAGAATTTGGAAACTTAATGCTCTCCTGTTCAATGATTTCCATCTTTGTAGAGTCTCTTTAAATCTGTCTGATTTTTATTACAGTCAATCTCTACTTACTGCTCCTGGCTGGCTCACCAAACTGTAGCGCCACCTTCAGGTCACCTGCGTCACTACAACTGCTTAACACCCAAGTGAATCTGAGGGAAGATGTAGACCAGTAGTGTAGGTTTGTAGGAGCAGCAATGAGAGACTAACCAAAGAGAACAGACAACACAGGTGAATTTCAACTATAATGAACTTTATATAATAGGGAAAAAATATATAGTAATTGTCCAAATTTCTCTTACCAGAAGAAAAACAACAATGAGGAACAGTTTTTTCTTTTCAAAGAAAAATAAAAACAAGCCTGGTTATCAAAAACACTGACGAAGATAATAAAAAAATAAAACCAAATAATCAAAAAATTAATTGTTCCCTGAAGTCTCTTTTTTTCCTTGTAACTTTCTTATTCAATCTCCTTTTTTATCTAATAAAAAAACTACTCTATTTCAATTTCATGGATTTAAATATATATATATATATATATATATATATATATATATATATATATATATATATATATATATATATATAACTTATTTTAAGTACAAAATTTGACCTATTTAATTTATAGCTAATTAACGTGTCCTAGTTAAATTACTTTAATCTATTTGAAGTTAATTGCACGTAGCATCAGTTAATTTTATGTAAGTTTAAGCAAAAGACTCAAATAAGCAACTTAGCTTAGAAAACAAAAGATATACACCCCAAATGACAAGTAAATAAATCGCAATTATGCAATAGAATAACAATTTGTCTTCACACTAAACAGTGCAAATAAATAACAATGGTGAAACAATATACTGTCAAAAAAAAATGCCAAACAGCTCAGTGAAGGGTAATTCCAACAGTCTTTATGTTGTATTTTAGCTTCCAGTCTCTGAAATCTCGAGGGAAAATATTAAGTTCGATTTCAATCCATATATTTAGGCCTACCGTCCTGTTGTCCAGAACATACCACAGTTCAAGTGAGAAGGAAGAAAGTGTGATGCCAGCTTACTCTGTCATCCAGCACAGTTCTGTCAGGAATATAATACGTTAAACAGCAGGTGCAGTCGCTGAAATTTCACCATGAATGTGTTCAATCGAGATCCGTTGGGTGGCTCGCCATCTCATTACACGCGATGACAACCGCAATCCGTGTCCTCGCTGCATCCGCGTCAATATTAACTCAATATCTCTGGATCAACAAACAATCAGTTCCAATGAATCAATATCAATGTCTTTCTAAACGTTCTGTCAAGTTTAAAAGACAGGATTTCAATCGTTTCTCACTGGTTTAACTGTCCGATCTTTGTCTCCATGCGCTCGCTTCTCTTCCTTTTCTTCCTCTGACGTCACTGACGTTGTTTACGTCGTTCCGCCGCACGCATTTCCTTTTACCTGATAGGTCAGTGGTCAGCTCAAATTTAACCTCTTAAAGGAAAGTTAGCAATAAACATCTTCACATTTCACAAAAATCCGAAAATAAAACAAACAAATCATCAACAATGAACAGAAGAAAATACTTTGACAATTTATGAAGATAAATAGGTTTTAACTTGAATTCTACCTATGAAGTAATTTTGAATTAATCTATTCGGTTTTGATCTATGAATTCAGTTCAATATATGTATATATATATATATATGTGTATATCTATATATATATATATATATATATATATATATATATATATATATATATATATACACATACATACATACATATTTATCTTTTATTCCTACTAGTAATTACTATGGATTACACAATATGGAACAATTAAGTGTTGATGTTAAATCAAAAGTAATTCACAGATACTTGAAAATGAAATGATTTAATGACAATAATTCTCTATGGTTACAACTGAATTAGTTACAAAATAACTGCATACAACGATAAAATATGAAATGATAAAACGTATGATATAAATTGTACCCAGGTTAAACGTTAAATTAAAGTTACCAGAGGTAGAAGGAGAGACAAAGAGAGCAGGCCCAGAAGTTAGCCTGATTGCAGTAGTCAGAGAAGATAGACTCCAGAGGAGGAGAGGAGCAGAGCAGGAAAGCAGACCAGGAAAAGACAGGCCAGGAAAAGAGACAGAGCAGCGTTTTACCACCTATTTTTTATCTTTCTTGACCATGTGACTAAAGCCCAAATGCTGAGACATTCAAATTAACTGACCAATCAACATGTGACCACATCGTAAAACCCCCTAAGTCCACACACCAGGCCCTGATCATATCAGTATCTGTCTTTGGAGTCAGTATGGACCTTCTTTGGTGAAGGACATGTTTTTCAATATAAACAAATGCATATGATAATTTTCATTCCTACAAGTATATAGCGATTGATGATTGGCTCCAGTTGTAACCAGTCGAGTGACAAGGGAGTGAGGATCCTTATTCAGGTTTTATTAAGAATCGTAGTCAGACAGGCAATGATCAAAAACAGGCGCAAGTGTAGCATGGACAGTTTGGAACTACTACTTGTCACTTCGGACTCACTTATTTTAGAAAATACAATATTAAAATAAATGCATAAAAAAAGGACAAAGAGGAAAATAAATATACATATATAAAAAGATATATAAAACATTTGATTAAACAAAACATGTTCATTCACAATTAACTGTAAACCTTTCCTTTTTTATCTTTATAAGCAAAATTAACATACCTGAAACAAATTAATAAACAGCAGTGGAGCAACTGGACATCAACTGACAATCTCTCTCTCTCCAACACACGCACTGAGCAAAACAGAGCATAATGCTAGACAGTTAGCAGCATGAATTTTTTGAATAAATCAAGCTTAAAAACTCAACACATCAAACTTCATTTACAACAATCCATCGTTATCTACACTTATATCATTGTTGTCAACCAGAACATACTCGTATTTATCAATATAGTGCTCATACCATAGTGTATAGAGGAGAGACGGAGAACCGTGCGCTCGTCAGCATTACAGAGCGTCAGACTTTCTTCTTCTTCTTCTTGGTGTTTATTGGCGGTTCGCATTCTTAACAGAGCATTACAGAGCATTAACTCTTCAAAACCAGAGCCTTCGATGTTGCTGCGTGTTCAGCTCCTCCATCTACAGCTCAGGTCCTTCACAGCCGAGATAGAGAAAAAGATAGTAGAAGATAGGGGAAGGCATAATATTATTATCAATATAATGATTATAAATTAAGTAAGTAAATATATATATATATATATATATATATATATATATATATATATATATATATATATATATATATATATATATAAATAAATAATATATATATATATATATATATATATATATATATATATATATATATATATATATATATATATATATATATACACACATACATACATAGACATTCTATATTCTATGTATTAACTGAGTTCTTTTTAAGAATTGTATCAATCATTTCCTTCCTTCCGGATATAAAAATTCTTTCAGAGTTATTTGTTCATCAATTACCTGTAGATCATTGATTAATAGATTTCTTTCCTCCTTTTATTATTATTTTTTAATATATTTCTTATCCTCCTTTATTGCAACTAATGATTACATGTTCTACTGTCTCTCACTCTCTGCATCCATCACACAAGCCTGTTGTATGTTTTCCTATCATGTGTAATGTAGAGTTTAGCCCTGTATGTCCTAGCCTTAATCTCGAAAGAATACAATCCTCCTTCCTGCTCCCACATGATTTCAAAATCTGTCCTACCTTTGTCTGCCTTTTTGTTCATTGTCCCAACTTATTTGCCAGTCTTTGTGTATTCCCTTTTTAATTATTGATTTAAGTTCAGCCCTACTATACCTGATTTTCATTTCTATCCTCTCTTTTGCTATTACTGTTTTTACTAACCTATCTGCTGCTTCATTGCCCTCAACTCCTGAATGTGATGGTACCCATACAAACTCAACTATCTTGTTTTTCTGCTCTAAATTATGTAATAACTGAAGAATTTCTATTATAATGTCCTGCCTAGTTTCCGATTTTTTAAGATCCAGGCATAGTAACGCTGAACTTGAATCAGAACATATTATTGCCTTGTCCAGATCCATTTCATAAACTTTGTTGATAGCTAGCATGATTGCTAGCAGCTCTCCTGTAAATACTGATATTTAATTTGTTATTCTTTTTCCTTCTGACACATCTAAACTTTGAATGACATATGCTATCCCCACCCAGCCACTTTGAGGATCTTTTGATGCATCTGTAAAAATGTGTGTAAATTGATTGTATTGTGTCCCAATATACTCTCTTGTTAGATATCCATCTGTTAACTCCTGTCCTTTTTCCTGTTTGTCTTTCAATAATTTGAGGTCTATTTTTGGTTGTGGTAATATCCATAAAGGTATTGTTGGTAGAACTATTGATGATATAATACTATATTCACTTAATTTCATTTCCTACACTAAATCCCCAATAATCCAGTTCAGGGCCGGCCCAAGCCTTCAGGGGGCCCTAAGCAGGATTTTAGTTGGGGCCCCCTTGGTGCAAACAATGTGACAAATTATCGTTGATCCTTGATTATTCGCACACTGTAAATTTAAAACATACATTGTCGATTTTATTTGCTGTAGTTGTGTTACTTAAATCATAAAATATGTTTAAAGACAATTCCAAATATTATACTGCAGAAACAACTGCCTATTGATCAACTGCCTATTGATCCCACTTTTTATATGACTACTGGCCACAAAACTAAACAATTAGACACAAAACATTAATCTAAGCTGTAATTAATGTTGACAGAAACAAAAACAGTTGAAAGTAGCCAATAGCATACTTATTATTATTATTATTCAGTCACAAAACGCTGCCAAACAGTCAAAAATAGTGACAATAAAAATAATTTTTTAAAAATAGATAAATGTTAACATAAATGCATTTTGTAGTTCAAATAGCTTAAAACTATTTACATCAAATTCAAATTAAATCAGGAAACATTTTGTAGACATATTCGCATATAGCATATTACTAAATATCTAGAAAAAAAAATTCAGTTTTCATAAATACTTATAAATTAAGTGAATTTTTTTCTAGTAAAATAATCTTATTTAAAACCAAAAACAATATTCTTTTATTTACCCTAATTGGCAGAATTGAGCTTTTTTTATGAAGAAAAACAAAACAAAAAAAAAAAAAAACGCACATAATTTTGACTAAAAATCTGTCTAGAAAATGTTTATTGGTTAAATTTTTTTTAGATATTTGGACTAGACAAAAAAGAAGAAAGAAAATCATTTTGCAGTGTATTTACCATCCATAGTTAATGGCTGTGTAATAAGAAATTTGAAACAAATGTATAAATCAGAAGCTTATTTTTTATCACCAAGTTTATGAAGCGTTTTGCTGCTGTGCCGTGCACTGTTGCTTCAATCACGATATCAGTGATTCTGCGATAAATCAACAGAAAACCAATCACAAATATATCATGAAAAAAATGCATCAAAAATGTAAAAAAATTTATAAAAAATTGCAAAAAGGAAAAAATGCATCAAAAGGTTGATTCATTTCTTTTAATGACAGCATGTTTCTAAAATTGCAACAATGTAAAACAAGCGCACAGCTGTCAAACAACTTAACAATGCTGATGTGCAAAGAGCAGTTTGTGATTGAAAATCACAATCATCTCTATCATAGCAGCAGAATCTCAATTTTGTGGAATATGCATTTAAGAAAACACTGTCAAAATAGTCAATTATTGCTTTCTAGTTTTCTGTAAACTTAAAACAACTTGATGAACTTATTTTATGAAAACATGGAAACTTTTTATGCTTAGCCCTGGTTTATTCTGAATAAACAATCATGCATTAAATATTTGTAACATTTTTTATGCATTAATATTTTTTCTTTAACTGATCAGAATGCTCTGAGAGGTGAGAACAGACTCCTCTCATCGCGTATGAAGTTTTCAGCAGTGGAGAACATCAGTTATTTACTCATCTATTTAAAAAGATTTTTTAATTACCCTAATATTTTTAGCCAAAATACCATCTACAAGACTTTGCCAAAATCTGTAAGGGTAAATAAACGCAAGGCCTTTTAAATTATATGTTCACCCCCTATTGATATCTTTATCTAATACATATTTTGGCGGAATTAAAATGTTTGAGCACATTTAAGTCACAGCACTGCCCGCGGGCACGCGCGAGCGATATAGCGAAGTGAAAGCGCATCTGTGAGGAAGAAACTAGCGGAAAATTCGAGGGAGCTGGATGTCTGAAACACAAATACCTTGGTCCAGCTTGGACAGAAGAATGTCCGTATGCCTGAGATTTCCACCATTGCAATGGCTCACCTGTCAGCGGTTTACATGACGCCGGTGTGTCTCTGATGATCTGCTGTTATGGGAAGCGCCTGGTGGTGGCTGAGTGTACTGTATTTAAAGCGGTAATCTGTTGCAGTCAGTGTGAAAGACTAATTAATTAATTCATATCTTTTGTAAATTTAGATAAGTATCGATACGTGGCGCCAGAATATGTATCGCGGCCGGAAATAACATGATAAATGGGCATATGTTTTGTCCCACCCCTTATCCATAACCCAACAAACAAACATAAAATGAAAGTCGCTCATTCATTTCGTGCACTCTTGTGGGCCCCCTGGTGGCCTTGGGCCGGCTCTGATCCAGTTAAAGCTGTTAAACTTTCTTCTTCTTCTTCTTGGTTTTATGGCGAGTTGCGAACCAACTTTAGAGGTGCATATTGCTACCTACTGTGATGGAGTGTGAAGAGATTGAACTGGTTTCCTAAATTCTATTGTATAATCCACTATTTTTAATTAATCTAATAACTGCCTTTATTTGTCTCCCTGATTCTAAACCAACTTTTAATAAACCTTTTATTGTGAAATCCTTGTGTCCTAAACTACTGAATTCCACTTTAAGATTTCTTCTTTCATTTTTATATGCTTTGCACCTTTTTAAAACATGTTCCACTGTCTCCTCTGTTAGACATGTGTTACATAAACCTGTCTCATGTTTCCCCATTATGTATAATGTTTTATTTAAATATGTATGTCCTGTTCTTAACGTGTTAAAATATCTTGATCTCTTCGACTAAGATTATATGATATTTTGCTTTTCTTTATTGTTTTTTGGATCTTATAATAATGTCTACCTGTGTTATTGGACTCCCAAACTTTCTGCCACTTCCTATTACAAGCTTCTAAGATTAAGCTTTTCCCTTCTGTTCTGCTTAGTAAAATGTGTATAATTGGTTCATTTTGTTGTAGAGATTCTTTAGCTATTTTATCCACCTCCTCATTGCCCTGAATTCCAACATGCGCTGGTACCCACATTAGATGAGTTATTACTCCCATCTGTGTTAGACTATTAAACTTGATCATGATTTCTGTTTGGATGTCACTTCTTTTTGATTCCATTGATTTTAAACTCATCAAGACAGCCATTGAATCAGAACATATTAGAGCTTTTGCAGGTCTGGTTTCATATGTCCACTCTAATGCCATCAAAATTGCAACCATCTACGCTGTGTATACAGAAGTTCCATCTGATATCCTTCCAGCCTTCCTCATTTCAAGTTCTGAGATATAGAGTGCTACTCTTGCCATAGCCAATTTTTGTCTTCTTATATAGAGTGGTGTTTCTGATGTTTCTATTTGAAGAGCAGCTATAGGTGTTGTTTTCACTGCCCCTAAAATAATTCTTAATGCCTTAGTTTGCATAATGTCTGGTTTCTTTAATAATGCTGACGATGCTGATTCATATGCAATGCATCCATAGTCAATACTAGATCGCATAAGTCCATCATAAATTCCTTTTAACGACTGTTTGTAAGCACCCCAGCCTTGTCCTGACACTGCTCTCATTAAATTTTATATTTTTCCACATTTCTTTAAAATATAATCTATATGATTCTTCCAGGTTAACTTTTGATCAAACCATAATCCTAGATACTTAAAATTGTCTACTTTTTCTAAACATAAACCATATAATGTAAGCTGTTTATTCCCTGTTATTTTCTTCTTTGTAAAAATTTGATAGCATGTTTTTGATGTTGAAACTTTGAAACCCCCACTATACCTATGGCTTCTTGAATTTTATCCATATTAAATGCAATATTCCTTCCTCTTTTCCACATTATTCCATAATCTGCATACAATGCTGTATTAATTCCAGGAGCAACATTTTAAAAAATATCATTAATCATAATGTTAAAAAGTATAGGACTAATCACACATCCCTGTGAGGTTCCGTTTTCTATATTCACAATTTGTGAAACTTCACTACCCACTTGGACTTGAATTGTTCTATCAAATAAAAAACTCAATACCCAATTAAATATTCTTCCTTCAATACCAATTGTCTTCATTTTAATTAGTAATCCCTCCTTCTACTTTTCAAGCTCTTCTACTCTTCAGTTTGGAGAGAAATGTGTGTAAGTATAGTGTATAAACTGTCATATTGGGGTGAAATAAACACACCCAGTCCTTTTTTTTTCAAATTTAACAACATAAAAACGGTGGACCAATTGGAGCGGTTTTCAGATCGACCGCAACTTTACGTAAGAGTGCGGTCCCCCCACCCACCAATATTGATTGACAGCTGCGAGCATTAACATGTCCGGTAGTCATGTGTATAATCATATCATCAAGAGAGGATGAGCGCAAAGCAACTGGGAATTAAAGGTGTGTTCAGTTCGCTAGGTTCATCCATCATCATCAAATGTGATCAAGAGTGAGTTTCACAAGTTTAAAATGTTTTAAAACAGAGCACGTGTGTAATGAATTACAGTGATTCACTTCAGATGCACTTCATCAGCACAGCCGCGTGTCAGAACAATTATAAAGGAAGACGCTTCAATCGCGGTTTGTGGACGTTAAATCGGGTTTATTTTGTACATTAATATGACAGATATCCATACAGCAGTGGATATTACCAGTATCATGTCACGTGTGCAAAACGAGTGCAAAGCTTAACGCGCTCTCTCTCTCTCTCTCTCTCTCTCTGTGTGTCTGCATGTCTGAGCTATGTGTGTGTGTGTATGTCTGCACTACGTTTGTGTGTGTGTGTGTGTGTGTGTGTGTGTGTATGTGTGTGCGCTATGTGTTTGTGTCCTTGCTGTGTGTGTGCATGAACTTTGTAATGACATTGTGTGTGACTCATTGTTGCAAATCCACAAAAAAATGCATCAAATACTGATTGTTAAAGTTCTTACTGTAGTATTTCTTACACACATTACATAAGATCTGCTTCCTGAGGCAGCCAAGGGTGTCGGTTGCTGACAGGCACGTGGGAACGGTGGGCGGGGAGGACTAGCCTTAAAGGGCCAGCACAAAAAAAACAGCAAAAACTTTTTTCCAGCTATAATATAGACACTTCAAACAGCTATAATAAATAATCTGATGCGTGTTTTGAGCTGAAACTTTACAGACACATTCTGGGGACACAAAAGACTTATATTAAATATGAAAAAAGGGGTAACCTGTGTGCCCTTTAAGTTCCCACATTTTAAACTCATCATCTAATGCTCCCTCTCCTTTTTGTCTTTTATTATAAATGTCTTCATGTTGAGTCAGAATTTCTCTTCTTTTCTTTCTATAATTCTCACTGAGGTTTTCTTTACTATGAGCTTTCTGAAAGGTATTAACTTTAACTCTGCCTTCTCCTTTTCAGTAATAGCAGTTTTCCCTTCTCCTGATATTACTGGTATATTTCTAGTTTTATAAACTCCAATCATCTTTTTTAACATATTCCATACTTCCCCTAATTGTGTTTCCTTTCCAATAGATGCACAATATTCCCTCCAATATTTCCTTTTTGCTTGTTTAATTGTTCTTCTTGCCTTTGCTCTCTCCCTCTGATATTCTATTACAGCTTCTGGTGTCAAAGTTCTTTTCAACATTCTAAATGCTTTATTTCTACTTTTTATTGAATTTTTACATTCGTTATTCCACCAAGGCACAACCTTCTTCCCATTAGTTTTCGGTATACATTCTTCTGCAGTTGTGATTAAAATTGAACTTAATTCCTCTGTACATTTGTCAATGTCATGTTCTGTAGTGTAATGCTTTACTTTTTTTTCACATATTTGATTATATTTTCCCCAATCAGCTTTCTCAAATTTCCATCTATTTTGTTTTATCAATATACTCCTTTGCATTTCTAATCCTATTGTACATATAAATGGAAAATGGTCACTCCCTACTGTTGACTGCTCTACTACCTCCCATTCGCATTTAACAGATATTGCAGCTGATACTATTGTTAAGTCTAAACATGATTTTTCTTGTTTTCTAATATTAAATCTTGTTCCCCTACCATCGTTTAAGCATACTAGTGAATTTTCTTCCATATAATCTTCTACCACCATTCCATTTGTGTCTGTGTTCATACTACCCCACACCACACTATGAGCATTAAAATCTCCACACCATATCCCTATACCTTCATCTTTTCTCCAAATATTATTCAGCTCTACTAATGATATTTGTTTACATGGATTGTAATAATTAATTATTGTTACTTTCCCTAGTGCTGTCCACACTTCAACCTTAACACATTCATATTGTGAATTTATATTTATTTCCCTATAAGCCACCCCATTTTTAATAAATGTTGCACACCCACCACCTGATGTTCCTGCTCTGTCTTTTCTAATAGATACATACCCTGGAATGACAAAATCCAATCGCGATTTAAGCCACGTTTCCTGAATACATATTAAATCAGGCACGTTTATCATTTTATGTATGATCTTCTTAAATTCTTGGCCATTCGCAATTAGACTCCTGGCATTCCATTGTATTATCCTGAATGTCATTTTATTTTATTAGCCTTTGCTTGTCTGGGGGTTCTTGAGGGTTTGAATTACTCTCAGGTTGCCCTAGTAGAGACTGAATTCCCCTTAATTGACACTTCTGTTATTCTTAGATTATTTTTAGTTTCTCTGTTCTTTTGTTAGTTTGAGCTGTACAGTTGATTACTTCTGCAATAAATGCTATAAAATTTACCTTGCTGACCATGAGTAAATCTGCATCCTGTTTTGTTTTGAGTGTTTCTATTGATTTATTCGGTCTTTCATTTGCATTCATAACTTGATAGCTCTTCGTGTTTCTTTGTTCTTCTTGAACTTTCTTTACAGCTTGGGCATATGACATATTACACTCTGTTTTGTATTTCATTGCCTCCACAGCTTGTTTTTGTGCATTGCATCCTAAATATACTGCACTATGAGGACCTCCACAGTTACAGCACTTAGGTTCTACTATATCCCCACATTCACCATCTTTGCTTCCCCTTACAAACTGCTGCTACATGACCCAATCTTTGGCAATTGAAACATCTTAATGCAGGTTTAATGAATGGTCTTACTGGATAACATATATATCCCATTTTAACATTATCTGGTAGTTGCTTCCCATTCATTATTATAATCACTGTTGTACTTGGCTCTCCTTTCCCACTTCTATTTTGCATCAACCTTTTCACATCTGTTACCTTTTCACTTATTAACTGATTTCTTAATATCTCGTCTGATAAAGACAACGGAACTCCAGTTATTACTCCTTTAATGCCAGTTCCCTCGCCTGGTACGTGGCATTTAACTCCGACTCCTCCTATCTCTTTCATTTTAATCAGCATTTCTTGTTGTTTTTTGTTCAGACAAAATACAAGAACTCGGTTGTTTGATAAATATCTGGCTGAATTTATTTCCCCAACAGCTTTTTTGAGCATTTTTGTCAATCTCATTGGATTATTCATCTCACCTATGCTTGAAAACATCATGATAACTTTATACTCATCCTCCATCCTCATTGTTTTGCTCCTTCCATATCCTCCTCCTGCGACCTCCTCAGAGTCTGAACTTCTGTTCTTGCGCTTCTGAGATCTATGTTCAACCTGAGACCAATCTTCCAAATCTAAGTTGGTTGAATCATCATCATCATCTAAATTCCCACCTTCACTCTCTTCATTCACATCACAGCTGTCGCTGAACCCGCTACGCCGTCTATCCTTCGCCATTCCCCTTGTGTCACAGTTGTGATCTACCTCTGTGATTACTCCTCTTCCAGGTTACACTGTGCCTCCGAGTGAAAGAGTTTCACGAGCATGCGTACAAACTCTACCGACTGATGATTTCAGCACATGCACACTCTCTAGAAAGCCAGAAGTGTTCCGCTAAAGTTGCTCCCCCCTCAAACATCACCCCAAAATTAGTTCCGCTATCCAAACACCACTGATTAACCATAAACAATAGGAACAAAATTGCGAAGTTCATAACCCCTAAATATAACATTATAACATAACATATGAGACTTCAGTATAACGAAGAGATTACTAATAATAGAAAACAGTTAAAGGATAGCAAATAAAAAATAATGCTAATTGCTTTCACTTTCTACTTCCATGAATTAAATAAATAAAAATTTCATAAATAAATAAATAAAACGAGTTAAAATGAAAGTATTATTCACACTGTTGCATTCTTCCCCCTGAACTTCTCAAATTTGGACTATTATAACGATATTACACTCTTAAGCATATAACCCACTTTTAACCAGAGCATAGTACAACAAAATGTTCTAACCCTAACCCTAAAATGTTTCAAAATGTTGATTAGGCCTGCTGCTGTCACCTGGAAAAAACGGTGGCTTAAACACTATTCATAACTTGAATCTGGGACAACCAATATTCAGGGATACATCAACTCAAATGTTTTGACTCTCAAGTAAATAACATAAGCCAATGTACTGGAATCTGTCCAAGCTAACTGAGTGTATTAAAGATGTTAAAGACTGGATGACCAACAATTATTAGCGAACTGTCCGCTTTGGTCGTGTGAGTATTTAATTTATTTATTTGTCTGCTAAATGACTAAATGTTATCCTACAGTGTTGTTAATCTTTTTGTATTGTGGGTTGAAAAGCTGTTTGATGATAATGTATTTGTTATACATTATTAGCCGTTGTTCTCCTTACTTCTAATAGACTGGCAAGATCTCCACAGACAGTTTTCAGAAAAGTTTTTTTGAGTGGGAGGCTGTGCAATACGAGGTGGACAAAATCTGCAAGGAAGAGCCCTTCATCTGTGCTGCATGCACCCCAGAAATGCTGGCAGTTTCAGTAGATGGAAATCACAAGCATTACCGTTTCAAGAATGCATCTAGGTACTCCAAACTGTGTATAACATTACACTGTTGAAACAATATTAATAAAGAAAAATAGCTGTTCAATGTGCACTAAGTAAAACAGATTATATCTGTTACAACAGATTTTATATATATATATATATATATATATATATATATATATATATATATATATATATATATATATATATATATATATATATATATGTGTGTGTGTGTATATGTATGTGTGTGTATATATATGTGTTTGTATATATATAATTCTTTTTTTATTTATTTTTTTTTAGATCTGAGGAACAGGCCATCTTTGAAAACGTCTTCATAGCTAAGGATGAAGATGTGACAAGATTTGTGGACTATATTTACAAGACATCCAAACATTTAAAATCATGATTAGACTGCATACAGGACTACATTTATCTCCTACTCAACAGTTTGTTTAGAAGAATCTTATTTTTCTTTAACCATTTTGCATATTATAGGTCAGTGGAAAAGGTGTTTGTGGAGGGGAGTGGTCAGCAGCCAGGGAGACCTCTCAAAGATCTGCCAGCAAGGTAGATGAGGAGGGACTGGAGCTTGCGGTGTGTCGGCATGGAGTGCTGCTGTGTGCTTTAAATATGTACAGGGGAGAAATTTTTGCATATCCCCTGTACCTATAAGAAAAACTGGCCAGTAGGCAAATCACTTTTTTTTGTATGGATGTGACCTGCAAATATTGGCCGTACCTCGAAAGAGTTGCAAAAAGCTGCCCAGAGCTCCAGCACCTTCTTAACATGAAGCCCTTCCTTTCAGTTTTCCATGCCAAAGCTCATGATTTTAAATGCGAGGTAGGTGAACTTTGCTTTGTGATTATCAAAACTTGGCATCTGCAAATGAATGTGAAATCTTTCTCAGCATTATTTAATTTTTTTTATCACTACTAATCAGGTGAAATGGAGTGGGGCATATCAGGATGGTGCTGGTTTAACACTAGGGGAGGAGGTGGAACAGTGCAATGCATTTCTCTCTAGGATTGCAGTGACCACAAAACACATGTCCAAAGCAGGTAAAATGACCACATACAGTACTTCACTAGTTACATTATTACATAATATATAGGGTTAATATAGTCACATGATATTTTCTGTGTTTGCAGGACGCACAGACATGCTGACTCTCATGGCCATGCGCTGGAATCAGCAAAAGTTCAACAATTTGGCCACCACACTGACCCGTCGATATCAGAAAGTAATGACATCTGTAGAATTTGTTTTAGATGTTCAGTAATGTATGTTATTAGAGTTTGAAGCTGTGCATTAAACATTTGGTTCTTGTTTTTGTCCTATCTGTGATTACTTTTCATTGCAGACCACAAAAGCTTTACAAAGCCAGGTGCAAAACCTGGAATCCCTAAAAGTCGAACTGGCAGTAACAGAGAGCCAGTTGGAAGATTGGGTCAATGATGTAAAGGAGTGGGCAGACGGTGAGACTAGTATTTATATATTTCTAGTAATACATTTAGTTGTGAATATTTGTAATTGTTAAATTGTTACTGTTATTGTAATTTTGTCCCACATATTTCTTCTTAGCAACAACAACAACAGCCACAAATGATGTTGATGCCTTGGCCAGCCGAATTGAGGTGCTGGTGGCAAGTGTCAAGAGGCGTTCACAGCGTCTCTATAAAGATACAGATGGCAACAAAGGTCGTGCCAGGATCCGCCGCAAGATAAGGGAGGAAAAGGCGATTCTGACATCAGTTGTAGAAAAATACAACAGAATGGTTCCAAACACAGACACTCTGTGCTTGGAAACCATTTTGTCTGGTGAGACAGCTTGGCCATGGCAGCTGCCACACAGTGGTATGTACACAATTCGTATACATACGCATTTTTACACTTACACGCATCACTCACAATGCCTTAAATGTCAGTTTGTCATAATTTTTCTCATGCATTCTAGACTCTGTTGACCTAAGGACAAAAAGAAAGGCATTTGACATTATCATGTCAGTAAGACGTCTTCAGGAGGAGCAGAAGATTCTTGTTGCAGAGATGGACCACCATTGGAAATATCTTTCAACACGTGCTGAGACCCTCAGAGAACTGTCCTGCTTGTTTGCCTCTGAGACACTGAAAAGTATGTATTTGTAATATATGGCACAAACATAAACATAGTGTTGCCTCTGACCAAATATTTTTCTGGAAAATTGAGTGGCTGTAGCTGTGTAAGCCTTAATTGCACTTATATGTAATTACTATCTAATAATTACAGGGACCAACCATCACCATGTTCTGTGGAGTTTGTTTGTTTGCTTGTTTGTTTGTTTGTTTGTTTGTTTGTTTTTCTACAACTACACAGTCAATCCAATTAAGTCCAACTATGACTTTTCTAACAGACTTACATTTTTGCGTTACTATTAGGGGGCAGCCCTAATAAACATACACAACAATGATGAAGGTTTTTAAGAGAGGCCTAATGTATTTTTGTTATATTTTTGTACTTTCTAGATTCGCAATGTGGCCTCAGTGAAGAGGGTTTAAAAGGTCTGCAGAGCATCATCCACAGAAAGCTGCATAAAATCAGAGCTATGCGGGTGCAAGCAAGAGAGTGTTACCTGAAAGTTTTGTCTGGAGCAGAGAACTTCTTAAACCTGTCATCAGCTGATGACAGTGACAGTGACTTCGAAATTTCTGGTGACGAACTGTAATCAACATTCATTCATTCATTCTTTTCTTTTTGGCTTAGTCCCTTTATTAATCAGGTGTCGCCACAGCAGAATGAACCGCCATCTTATCCAGCATATGTTTTACGCAGCGGATGCCTTTTCAGCTGCAACCCATCACTGGGAAACACTCATACACTCTTACATTCACACACACACATACACTATGGACAAATTTTTTTACCTTACCCAATTCACCTATACTGCATGTCTTTTGACTGTGTGGGGAAACCAGCAAACATGGAAACATGCAAACTCCACTCCAACCGGGACTCGAACCAGCGAGTGAGGCAACAGCTCTACCTACTGCGCCACCGCGTCACCCTATAATCAACAGTGACCCCTTTTTTTTCTTGACCGTGGCCTTGACCTAAAACCCTGATTCTAAAGAGTGTAATAAAATATGCTTTTCATCTCCTTAAAACGTATTTTGTCTTTTTTTTTTACATACATAGAAATGTATACATGCATGCCTCTACAACCAGTCAGTGGTGGAAATTAAGTGCATTATTGTAAGGCTAAGTACTATACTGTTCTAGAGTATAGATTTGAGCCACTTGCTTTCTCTGTGATTTGTTTGTCACTTTTTAATTGTACTAGGCTGCAGTTAAAAGAGAATTTTTTTTTACTGAACTTGACAGCACATGAAGAGCTTATAAAATATGACATTTTTGGTATAGATAAAACTACCCAGTAGTTCATACTTACAGTATAAGTACAGCCAAAACAAGCAGTCAATTGGCCAAAAAAAATATTTGGCAACTAATTTGTTGATCATAAGTTGATCAAGTTTGTTGATAATTTTAATGTAAAAACATTACATAGTTCCAGCTTAGAAAATTGCTTTTTTTTATTTTTAGTTGCTCCAAATTTTTAATCATGTTTAGGTTTTAAACAGCATCTGAAACTGTATTATTTTTGGGTAATGTATAATTCTCACTACGTTTATAATACAAACCAAACAATCGGTTGAGTGATGAAGAAAATAATTAGCAGAGTAGCTCATATTGAAAATAATCATTAGATACAGTAGATGTTTACAAAACAGTTCAAGGTCCACCTTAACCAACTACAAGACTAAATAATCATGAGTTTTATGAGTAATCCCTTTATTAGTCCCTTTATTACTGTGGGGTAACAATTGAAACTTGTTTATAGAATAAGCAGAATATAGAGACAGAGACAAGCAAGACAAAGAAAACCATTATGGTAAGGAGGAATCACTATTTCCCAACACTCAATGCAAGTTCATTCAAAATCATTTTGGTAAAGGAAAAAAGAAAGAAAGAATGAAATATATACATAAATAATAAACATGTTGGCTAGACATGTTACTTTAACATATTTGTGTAAATTTTAACTGTATTTCTGTATTCAGAGCCTCACAGTACAATCAAAAGCTAAAACAAGCATGTTGTAAATATAGAAAGGGGCTGAAATATAAATAAATGTTTAGGCATAAATGTGACAACAGTTTGTTGCCCACGGTAAAAGGAATACATCTGTGCTGGTTTTATTGCCCTTCCACCCCCAGGGGACCAGTAGAGCCTCCTGTTAGAGTTACAAGACAGCACATTTCAAATGGCTGTAACTTCAAGTGTAATTAACATACCAAAGAGAAAATCAAAAGGACAACAAATTATAATGTGTTTAATAAATAATGTTGGAAACAGTTTTTTCAGAGACCCAGAAAGTTTGTAAAAATCTGTTTTAAAAAGTGTTCTTAGTAAAATACCACATTTCACCTTGGTTCTCAAATATATTATAAAGGCTTGTACAATAAACATATTAAGATACAACTTTGTTGATGGAATATAGTATTTACTTTATTTATTTACTAAAAGATTTTTAAACTACATTACCCATAAGCCTTTTGCTCTTTATCGATGGGACGGGAAAACATGGCGCTGTATTTTGTAGTTCATTGAAGTGTGTACTTACGCTGTAGCGTTAGGGTTAGGATCTCGGTAAATGGGTAATTTCTTGCAAAACAGCAATACCTCATTGTTCAGTGGGAGTATTACTTAAGTGATAATGACAGTAAAACGAAGTTTACAAAATGAAACATCTTGTATTTTGACCTAAAAGTTAGTCCAGCCACAGCTTGTCAAAATTCACGTCACACTTACTTCCAAATATGGTAATTACGGGATCTTCCGGCTGAAGGTGGGTTATAACTATATATAAGAATAAATATTTCTTTCTTCTCATTAAAAATAAAGTTTCACAGTTATTAATTCCTATCTGTGTCTAACCTGATGTAGATTAGATTATTGATTAAAGATAAGTGAATCTTTTTTTTTCCAAAGCAAAGGCCTATTTACATTGCATGAACCAGAGTAACTAATTTTGACAGCTGTATACTGTATGAGGAATAAATTCTAAACTATTTCAAAACATTTAATTTCTGCTTATAGCAATGCATTTTAAGTAACATTATGTTGTTTTCCCTTAATTTTTGGAGCAGTGTATATATACTGTATGTGTGTGTGTGTGTACATATATATATATATATATATATATATATATATATATATATATATATATATATATATATATATATATATGCACTTATTTTCCGAAATGTATCAATAGTTCAAAATCTAAATGTAGTGCTTAGTACAGTTTACTCTATCAGCTAGATACTTGAAATTAAATACACAAAAAAAACTGTTCAGTATAAAATTGTTTGCAAATAAAAGCAATCAATTTTAGAAATATAACAATTTAAACAATCAATCTTAATAATAAACTTATTCTATTTTAGGCTACATGAAAATAAATATGTATATATGAAATATGTAACACTACATATATTACTATATTCATGTTGTGGTATTTTTCATGCTTAGCATAACAGACAGTTCATGTAAACTCACCTATGCCAAAACTGCACTGTACAAATGTTTAAAAATAATGTCTTTAAAATAATTTAGAAACAACATACTTGTAGTATGTCCTCTCCATGTTACACTACCTGGCTGTTAAGCAGTTCTTGACAAATTCAAAAGATGTTTAAAACAACAAGTTTTTAAAAAATAATAGAAGATAGTCAGCACTGTGCAAAAACTTTAATGGAGAACAGCAAGCAAAACAAGACCAAGACCAACAACAACAACAACAACAACGACAAAACAGTTGAAGTTCTCAAAGCTGGTTGGGGTGTGGAGACGCGGTCAAAAAATGTTGGAACTCCCTGGCAGGCTCCCATGTGTCATCCCAAGTTTTGCCGCTGTAAAATATCATAAGTGCATATATCATTAGGAGACAAAACAAAAATCAGGGTCATTGTTGGCTTTAATTTGGAGAGTTCAATGGCATGTATTGATAATTGTTAACGTGACATTAACCCTGGCTACTTTACTGTTTAAAAAACACAGTTGGATTAGTTAGAAAGGGGCTATGACTTGCAGAATGCTGTCTATGTTTTAAAATCTCTGCATGTTTTTATGTTGTATTACAAGCAAATATGGCAGTTCTACAGACTAAGGGATCAGGATAGTGGCTGCATCTTGCTTCCACTGCCATTCATCATTGTGCTCCTCTTCATATTCAGTACTGCTTTTCTTTTCTCACTGCCCTAATCTTCCATGCATTTTATCACCAATACTGTCACTGTTTCCATCTTCGTTGTTCAAAAATAAGATGCAAATCACATGTAGAACAACATTCTCCATCCAAATTTTGTGTTTCAGATGCTGACAAATTATGTTATGCATACATGATTCCCCTAGTAAAAATGTAATAGATTTAAAATGCAATTATTTTACACTAAGTATAGTTTAAATCTATTAACATATTTACTGACATATCACTCAAAACTTACTGATATAAAAAATAATTAAATTTTATATAGAGTACTACTTGTGCACAAAGCACATTTCTTAATAGTACCCAAAATGAGTTTAATGTCACTAATGATTAGAATTATATGATCATATTTAAAGTGTGAATAACGTTTACTTGCAATAGTTGCACTTTAGCACAGTCAAATATATCCAAGTATATCTTTAGTACTACTTCTGCATCTTTTATACTTCAGTACTACTTCTGCACAATTAAAGTGCATTAAGTACAAAATGATTTGTTCCAATTTAATAGGCTTTAAATATACCAGGTAGATATTCTAAATGTTACAGAGTATTTTTGATTAAGTAATTAATAAGTAAATTTATTTATAGTATACTTAGCATGAAATAAATATATTGTAAATATATTTTAGTATATTTATTTTTCACTAAGGTCACTTCTACTGTATCAAATTATTGGTAATGCCCTAGGTCAATGTCTTGCTCAATAAATAAGCTTCAGCTAGTTGTGTATATTTAGTAGCAGCTTAAGTACTTAACAAAAAATTATCACATCAGCTCCATTTTATTTTTAATACACTGGCTGCCTTTCAACTACTTTTAAAATTGTATGAATTAGAAAGCACTGATTTGTCCAAGCTCCCACAATCCATTGTATCCACTTCCAATTCATAAATTCTGGACTGTTACAAATAACTAGATATCTAAATTTACACAAGGAGGTAGAACTTTCTCTTATCTGTATCCAAAATAATGGAATATTCTTTCAAGAACTTGGAATTTAGTCACACTTTAGTTTTTAGTCCAGATAACTGACCGCCGCCCATGTCCTAGCAAAACATTGTATCAGTTTTCTACAGACTACTTCAGAGGATGATTTCCTACCAGGATCAATTACATGACCAGGGAGCTTTCTCTTGCCACAGACATTAATAAAATGAACTTCTATGCTGCTTGCAAGAGACCATTTGAACTTTGTCTACATCAAATTGGTCATGGAATAGACATTGCAATGGTATTAAATAGTTAATAAAACATGACTTACCACACAGTGCAAGGCAACCAGTGGACTTTCAATTCTGCTTTTCCCTACACACACACACACGCACGCACGTGCACACGCACACGCACACACACACACACAAAGTAATTATTAGTAAGCAATCACCAGAATTAGTCACTGAGACAAGCAAGAAGCCTAATAAAAGACATTTTACCTCATTCATTCTTTCCCCTGTTATTTTATCAAATAGGAAGGACTTCTGCCTACTACATTTTCGGCAACCTAAATGATTAAAAGACAAGGAAAGATTATTAAGCAACAAATGTCAAGCTTTGTAGTTAAATCTCCAGTTAATAGTTATCATTTTACTTGTGAGGTGAACTGTGGTCCCACTTTGTCCCTGCTTATTGTCAATCAAGCAAAATATACTGTGCTGGGTTTCCAAAAGCCCTCCTAGCTTAAAGAGGTCATCGCATGCCCATTTTCCACAAGTTCATATGTTTCTTTTTGAGGGTTTTAATTTAAAGTTTATAATATATTTTGGTTAAAAAATTCTCAATAGTAGTGTAAAAAAACACACTTTTACCCAGTCAAAATCAGCTTTGCAAAATATCAACTCATTTTACAGCAAGGTCCCTGTAAATGCAAATTAGCTGTGCTTGCCCCGCCCCACTCTGCCTGGTATAATGAGTCCCAATGTTTACTTTAGCTTCGTTTAGCCGCATTTAGTGATGAAACTTGCCAACGAGCACATTATTAGGAAAGGACGTTTGCAAAGATGCATAAAAAAAACTAATACTAAATTTTGCTGTGAGTGAAGCTGTATCAGGAACAATTCACATGAACATAGATGCATATGATTGGAGTCAGATACTACTTTTAAAGATTAAACAAATACCACTGGGTGAATTTTCATTTGAGGGCGGTTGTGTTTTTAAACTGCCAACATACATTAATGTTCGAACAACATGAAAAAGTTTGTTTTGCATCCGATGACCCCTTTAAAATAACGATTGACATTACCACAGCCCTTGGACACTGGCCACTTAAACACAGTTAAACAAGTTAAGAACAACTTATTGTTTATTGGCAATGACCTGATAACCCAGATAAATGTAATTTGCCTGAAGTCAACTTCATCTGAAATCAAATTCATTAATAGTGTGGATTAAGGTTTATCACTAAAAAACAAAACTTACCTTTTCTTCTCTTCTTCACATATGGCCCCTCCTGACTCAAGGACTGGGAGATGATAGAAGCAGCAGGTAGAGGACAAGACTGTGGAAGGGAGAGATCAGTGGTCATAAGAGATAAAGAAGAGACAGCGGTGGCCGAAGGGGCTGGTGTCGTCCTTTTCTTTTTCCTGTGTCGCAAAGACTTAGAGCATGGCAGTGGATGTGGAGGAGGAGAAGAGTATGAAGGAAGAACAACAGTAGAGGAGGAAGGAGAGAGAGAAGTTGTAGAGCGTGGGGAAGAGAGAGGAACCAGGTTGAGTATAAATAAAGTCTCAGACTCCTTTGTGTCTGACTGCTCCACGGTGAGGCTCTCTGGCCGCTCCACGGTGTTGCTCTCTGGCTGCTCCATAGTGTGGCTCTCCGACTGCTCGACAGTGAGGCTCTCCGGCTGCTCCACAGTGAGGCTCTCCGGCTGCTCCACAGGGAGGCTCTCTGAATGCTCCACGGTGTGGCTCTCTGGCTGCTCCACAGTGAGGCTCTCCGAATGCTCCATAGTGTGGCTCTCCGGCTGCTCCACGGTGTGGCTCTCCGGCTGCTCCACGGTGAGGCTCTCTGACTGCTCCATAATGGAACTGTTGCTTTGCTCCTGACTGGGGCTGCTGTGCTGCTCTGCTATGGGGATGTCATTGTACATTTATTTAAATAAAAAAAAACAAAAAAACAAAATTAAACAAAAATGTACAAAAATCTTGCTCTTACTCTTAGTCAAGATAAATTTGTAAGCCCTTTGCATCTTCTCCAAAAAATTTCTTGTGATAGGAGTGGGGTGCAGATGGGTTATGATGTCTGCAACCCACTTATTTGATTTTTTCTTTTCTTTTTTTCCTATAAATAAAATGGGCTTGTAACCCACTGCCTCAAGTTTCCGCACCTGAAATTAACAAAAGAAGTTACTACACATTAGTTAAACCCACTAAAATATTAGATACATAGGTACTGTATTAAGCGATTTTTTAAGGTAATTTAAAGAGTGCAATGTAAGAAAATGAGCCTTAATCTTTTTTGTAAAGATGATTTGAGAAAAAGCCTTACCACAGCTTGTATTTTATATGATCAAAGTTCAATTTCCAATAAACATATAAAGGCCACATCACACTGGTACTGTGATATGTGACAAACATGTGCTTACAGTTACACTTCAAATAACACTTATGAAAAATTCTTTTTTTTTTTTTTACTTACTGCCATACGGGCAGAATCAATTATGCGGCCAACATTTCTGCTTTTCATGACAGATTTACCCCACTCACTGTCCAGTGACACCACTTTGTCTTTTAATTTTTGTTTATTGGACAGACTTCCAAAGCAGACAATGCAGGTTTTTCTGCTTGCCTGATTGGGAGTCTGGCAAGATGGGCAGGGCCTAAATTTGGGCCTTGTCATAACTTGAAAATAAAAATAAAAATATACAGCAAAAACAAAACAAAAAACAACAAAACAGACAGATTAAGACTTATTGAGAGAAAGAGAGAGAGAGAGAGAGAGGGAGAGAGAGAGAGAGAGAGAGAGAGAGAGCAATCTACAGAGAGACAAGTAAAAATGACAGATGTGGCTCTTAAAAGTGCCTTTCTTTTGTGTGTGTGTGTGTGTGTGTGTGTGTGTGTGTGTGTGTCTGTGTGTGGGTCGAGTTAAATAAAGAAGTGATCAGCTGGTAAATTTGAAGGACCTGATAAGAGAAAAACAAACAAAAAATATATATCAGAATTTCTTACAATTTTACCTGAACTTTTTCATCAGTGTTGGCAGATTGGGCAGTTATTGATTGGTTTTGAGTTGTACTACATGTGATAAAATGGGCGTGGACAGGTTAAAGTTTGATCTCTCTGTTGTGCCAAATGACAGATGTGGAAAACAATTTACAATGTCGAAACAAAGTAGCCTTCTTTAGAGAAGAACACCTTATTTACCCCATTATGACTTATTGGGCCCAGTACTGTCATAGCTATGAATACATTTGTATTGTGTACCATTGCTAAGATTTGTCTTTTTACTATTTATTTTTGTGTGGATTTCTCACAATTACTAGAAAACAAACCAATCTGGCAACACTGTCCCTCATCTGAACATTTATAAATGGCTAAAGTGTAGTGAGCTACTGTAGTATGAAAACACATCATAAAAAATCGTACAATCTCCTAATCATAATAAATTGCACGAATACATGTGAAAAAAATAAACAAACTTGAATTTAATTAGCTAACTTAGCTAGCATACTAACTTACACATATTGTGCAGCTAATTATATATTTTTTAATATCTGCTGTCATTTACTCCATCACGAAACAACTACCTTGCACTTCTAAAAGTTCTAAACACAACTTCTTGACCAGACTGAACAGTTTTTGTCCCGAAAATGTAAGTAACTGTTCACATCTTTATCAATTAAGTGTTCTACTTACCGAGTGGAAAATCGCAATGGATCTTGGGATCGCGCCATGTAGTGACATCAGCGCCACAGGTTGATTGATTTATTAATAGATATATAAAAATACAATAAAAATAATGAATCAATCAACCAACCAATAAACAAACAAACAAAAAAATTAAATAATAATGCTTATAATTAATAATCGCATTGCGCTGAGTAATCATTGATTAACCTAACATATAATCACAGCACATTACATACAGTACGCTAATCAATATCAACAAGCCTCTGATAAAAACCAGGAAACAATTGAAGTGCTTAGGATAAGTTACTGGTGTTGCTCGTGCCATGGGGCGTTGTTAAAGTCACCGCTGAAAGCTGTTTCACAGACAGCACTTTGATATCAGACAGCGAGTGATTTTTAAAATGAATAAAAAAATTTGTAGAAGAGCTAGATAAATATGATCTGATGGTCGCCAACTGACTAGCCCGGCCAAAACGTATATATTGTAGCCTGTTATTTTTTTTATGCCTATTTATCGTAGTTATGACCCATCCCTAACACGTCGAATT
The DNA here is from genome assembly GCF_903798145.1 of Danio aesculapii. Taxonomy (NCBI): domain Eukaryota; kingdom Metazoa; phylum Chordata; class Actinopteri; order Cypriniformes; family Danionidae; genus Danio; species Danio aesculapii. The sequence goes on along the minus strand of NC_079448.1, from coordinate 20,606,035 downwards.
TCAACGCCTCAGGGAATCCCCACACGTCTAAATATGACGCTGAAGGGGTACAGCCAGTGATTAAAAAAAAAAAAAAAAAAAAAACTAGTAGAAGATCTAGATAAACCTGATGGCCAACTGACTAGCCCAGCCATAACGTATTTATTGTAGCCTGTTCTTTTTTTATGCCGATTTATCGTAGTTATGACCCGTCCCTAACACGTCAAATTTAAGCGCCTCAGGGAATCCCCGCACGTCTAAATATGACGCTGAAGGGGTACAGCCAGTGATTTTTTAAATAAAAAAAATCAGTAGAAGAGCTAGATAAACATGACCTGATGGCCAACAACTGACTAGCCCAGCCATAGCTTATTTACTGTAGCCTGTTCTTTTTTTATGCCGATTTAACGTAGTTATAACGTCGAATTTCAACGCCTCAGGGAATCCCCGCACGTCTAAATATGACGCTGAAGGGGTACAGCCAGTGATTTTTTAAATAAAAAAATCAGTAGAAGAGCTAGATAAACATGACCTGATGGCCACCAACTGACAAGCCTTGCCATGATATACTAATTGTAGCCTGTTCTTTTTTTTTTTTTATGCCGATTTGTCGTAGTTATGACCCGTCCTTAATATACCGAACCCGTCAAATTTCAACGCCTCAGGCTCCTGTACAGATTCTACAGGGAATCCCTGCACGTCTAAATATGACGCTGAAGGGGTTACAGCGAGTGATTTTTTAAATAAAATAAAAATCAGTAGAATAGATAGACCTGATGGCCGACATCTGACTAGTCCTGCGATAACTTATTTGTTGTAGCCTGTTGTTTTTTATGCCTATTTATCGTAGTTATGACCCGTCCTTAATATACCTAACCCGTCAAATTTCAACGCCTCAGGCTCCTGTACAGATTCTATAGGGAATCTCTGCACGTCTAAATATGACGCAGAAGGGGTACCCTGTTTGTCAAAATCTGACGCTAAGGGTTCTTGACCAAGCATCAAAATATGACGAGTTGGGAGTGAGAACGTGTTGGTTTTGAACAAAGGGTTGACGGCTTAAGGCATCGGCCACTACATTCTTACTGCCCAGTATGTACTTGATACTGAACTGTTAAGGAGCCATTTTTGAAACCCACCTCTGCTCACACGTATCAAGTTTAGGCTTCGTAAGAATGCAAGTTAATGGATTGTTGTCAGTCTATACAACAAACTCTTGCCCCTTCAGCCAGTGGCTGAAGTTGTCGCAAACAGACCATTTTAAAGCCAATAACTCTAAGCGGTAAGCAGGGTATTTTGCTTGGGCACGCGTAAGAGACTTACTCGCAAAAGCAATTGGCCGGGCCTTAGTCTTACCCTCTGCAACTTGTCACAAAGCAGCACCTAAACCATCAGTAGACGCATCTGTAGACAGAATAAATGGGCGACTGAAATCAGGATGTGGTAATATCACAGAGTTTATCAGAGCAGTTTTCAACTGCTGGAACACCTTACTGTGCTCCTCTTTCCAATCATCAGGACTCAGCTTTTTAAAGGCTGCAACGCCCTTGCCTGGAGGTTTCTTACCTCTTGGGGCGGTAGTAAAAGCAAAAAGTGGCTTCGCTATGGCAGAACAGTCCTAGATAAACCTCTGATAGTATAATACCATCCCAAGGAATGATTTAATCTTCCTTTGGGATGGAGTTATCCCGTCCTCACTAAGTCAGACTCCATGACTCCATGATAGCACTCACTTTGTCTGGGTCAGTGGCTACCCCAGAGCTGTTGATGACGTGCCCCAAGAACCGCACACTTCTCCGGAGAAAATGACACTTTTTTGGCGCTAATTTCAACCCATGTTCCCTGAGTCTACCGAATACATCTCAAGTCTCTAAATACCCTCTCCCTCGTCTGGGGCGTATACCAGTAAATCGTCTAGATAACAGAGCAAAGACAAAAAGTTTTGGTCACCGAATATATTCATCATTAATCACATAAAACTGGCGGGACTATTGCATAACCCTTGTGGTAACCAGTTGAACTCATACAGACCCATTGTTGTTGTGAAGGCCATAAACTTTTTGTCTTCCTCTGCCATCCCGATATTATAAAAGCCGGAGGTAAGATCATTGCCGCAGTCTAGTTTATGTTTAGAAAATACATCTTGGTATCTCCCAACTAACTTGAGAAGTTGTTTTTTCCAGTACAGACTTACTTCACAGGACTCTATGTCAAGATCGCTCAAACCAAGTTCCTGCAGCTCATTACGAATACCTTGGAGAGAACTAGCCCTAACAACTGCACTAGAGATGAAAGACTGGCTCTGAGTACTTACAGCTTCCGCATGATCTTGCCCGGCTTGGAAATCCAAGTCCTCAACTGCTAAAATAGGAAATGCATCTGCTATTTTAGCGTTACCTTAAGCGGTAACCACCTATCGCCCGGTAAAGTGACTAAGGATCGTCCGATTAGAACAGCTTTTTTACTTTGGGTTTGCATGCTAGAAGGTTCAATCAGAACAGTACTCCCCACAAAAATGGTAGAACTGGTTCGCAGTTTACCCCAGATTAGGTGCTCCTGTTGAGGTAAGAGAGTGACAGCACGAGCAAGCTTAATGGTGCCAACAACACTTGGAATGCTACCACCCTCCCAACTATCATGACCAGACTTAAAAATCTATGGACTCATCACATGCCAATAAATCTGGGATTTCTTTATTTGACTGAGGACACGCTTAATGATGTTTGTGCCAACAATCAACTGATCCTTCTTTCCTAGCACGACCAAGGTAGGCACACTCATTGAATGTCCATACACAACCATTTTCAACTGGTAGATGCGTTTGGGCCTCACCTGAACACCACCTCAACTGACAAGTAAAATATTGGTATGGTGGTCATCAGGCTCGAGGGTCCCACACACATCTAGCAGGATGCATTCTGTCTCTTTATTAATTGTGCATGCCATTGAACCACTGTCTAAAAGGCCTTGGCAGGTGACTGCATAATTTAACAAAACATCAGTATAGAACAAACTGTGAGCTTTTTCCACTTTTGATTTTTTTCTGGAACAAAATGGTACTGTCACCTGACTCAACCTGACAGTGATTACTATAGATGAACATTGGGTCATCTTCGCAGGTGAGGGGCTGACTAGCCTCACTCACATCATACCCTCTTCGATGCAAGTGGGCTAGTTTCCCTGATTATTTACATCAGGGGCCCGGGGTGCAGTCTGACCTGCAACCTTGTGACATGCTTTCCGTTGATGCCCGATTTTAAGACAAGCAAGGCCTCTTCTCTCTGTCATACAATGAGCGCGAGTTGAATGAGAACAATCGCCACAGACTTCACATGGGGAAGCTCGATACCATTGAGGCACACAAGGATTCGGTTCTGAAACAGGTAAGGCTGTACGTTCTAGTACCCTCTCCAACATTTTCAGCACTCGCTCCAGAGTACCTGTATCATTGACTAGCTTTAGCATTGGTGTTCGCAACGCACACTGCTGAAGTAACGCCCACACTTTCACTTCCTACTGCTGCCTGGGATCCCACTGTTTTCTCAGCAACTACACCTTGATTTACAACAACTTTAGGTACAGGCAGGGCTGGGTTACAAGACTTACAGTCTCTCTTGTACTCATCAATGGCCTCAGGTACGTGATCAGGTTTTTCATAGTCTTTTTTGCTTAAATACACTTTCATTTGTTCAATCCACTCCATGATGGTGCATTTATTGCTACCATCCCCTCTAAAAACTGGTGGTTCTTAAACATCAGTCTTCACTATGAGATTAACCTTGGATAAATCAAGACTCATAGGTGAAAGCATCTGTTTAGAATTTTGTTGCTCGAACGACACATGCACAATGCAGGGCTTTGATCAGTTAACCGCACAACAATTGAATCGTCCCACACACATCTAGCACATCAGATTTCCGAGCTCTCGAATAAGATCGTGCAGTTGCTGCATGACATTTTCAGCACTAGCATTTTCAGGGGTAGAGGAAGTTGGTTTACTAACCTCATCTGCATGGGACCTGACTGCAATGGTCTCAGAGTCATAAACCAACACATTTGGTCTGCCAACAGCAGGTTCACCTACCCCCATCATACCCTGACCTTTGCCGATGTGTGGTGTTATCAGATCCTCACTCCATCCTCTACCAGCCTGTGGCGAGTTAGAGGGAAAACACTCACACAGAGGGTTGTGGTACAGACTTTTCCCCGGAGGGTGTTTTATTTACAGGTAGAGTGCAAGGTGAATAGGGGTGTGACGGTGCTCCTCTGGCCAGGAAGCATGCAGGTGCTCCAGGGATAGAGAGTGGGGCCGTGCTGGGTTGGGCGGTGGTTCAACAGGTTAGCTGCTTGAGTCCGCTGGGTGAAAGAGAGAGACACAGAGGTTAGCGCTGGAGTCATTCGGAGAAAATGAAGCTCACACTTGGTTGTTCAGACGCTGCTTATATCTGTGTCTCTTGATGACTCTCAGCATTGGTTGATCTGCTGTGATGAGAAGGCAGCTGGGATGAATTTGGGACCATGGCGACATTGCATCAGTATACTCGCCACACAGCCGTATTGTGAAAATTAAATAAAGCAGTTTGTATACAAATAATTAAATTCACAGCAACTTCACACTTCACAGAAAGAAACAGTAAAACACATGAAAAGAAAATTAAGGAAAAAAAAATTAAAGTCCCATGTAGTCCCAAGTGTAGTGTGTGATGTAAAACTGTTAAGTTACTGTCAATAGTGTCCAAACTGCTACCAAAATGTCACAGAAAATTCTTCAGACTCCAGTATCGAGCGTTGTGTTACCACGTTGCGAATCCCAGCGATCAGCTCCAGCAGATCTGATGAAACCCGGGTCACATCACCAAATTTATGTAGCATGGACCTACTTCACAAAACCCATGACCACTTCAGAGATGAAACTTTATTCTGAAAATAATTATTAAACAGCAGTGAAGCAACTGGACATCAACTTTTCTCTCTCTTTCTCCAACACACACACAATGTGTATAGGTAAGAGACGGAGAGCCGTGTGCTCGTCAGCATTGCAAAACATCAGACTCACTTATCTTAGAAAATACAATATCAAATTAAATGCATATAAAAAGGACAACGATGAAAATAAATATACATATATAAAAATTTATATAAAACTTTTGATTAAACAAAACATTTACAATTAACTGTAAACCTTTTCTTTTTTATCTTTATGAGCAAAATTAATTAACATACCTGAAACAAATTAATAAACAACAGTGGAGCAACTGGACATTAACTTCTCTCTCTTCACCACACACACTAAGTAAAACCGAGCATAATGTTAAACAGTTAGCTGCATGAATTTTTTGGATAAATCAAGCTTTAAAACTCAACACATCAAACTTAATTTACAACAATCCATCGTTATCGACACATATCATTGTTGTCAAGCAGAACATACTCGTATTTCTCAATATAGTGCTCATACCATAGTGTATAGAGGAGAACGGAGAACCATGTGCTCGTCAGCATTGCAGAACGTCAGACTGACAATTTCAGCACATGCGCACTCTCTAGAACAGTGTTTCCCAACCCTGTTCCTGAAGGCACACCAACAGTACACATTTTCATCCTCTCCCTAATCAAACACACCTGAATCAACTCAGCAGAACATTAGAAAAGACCCCAAAACCTGACACGAATGGGTCAGATAAGGGAGACATACAAAATATGTACTGTTGGTGTGCCTCCAGGAACAGGGTTGGGAAACACTGCTCTAGAAATCCAGAAGTGTTCCGCTAAATTTGCTCCCCCCTCAATCACCCCAACATTAGTTCCACTGTCCAAACACCACGGTTGTTGCTAGATCGGATACGATTGCGGCCAGAAGTTAATGAGAATTATTTCTGTTATTTATTAAATTTCACATTTATTGTATTTTATTAAGGTCTACTCCCACCCCAACCCTAAACCCAACCGTCACAGTAACGTAAAAAAAGTAGCTGTACCGAGTATTATTTATGTTATCTATTAAATTACCCAATAAATTTTATTTTTTAATGCCTACTCCCACCCCAACCCTAAACCCAACCATCACAGTACTGTAAAAATATTAATTATTGTTATACAGTGTAATAAAAAAATTGCTGCTTTATTAATGTACATATCGCACTTCCGGCCGGCCACATATCCGATGTAGACTTTACCAAACACCACTGATTAACCATTAACAATAGGAACAAAATTGCAAAAGTTCATAACCCATAAATATAACATTATAACTAGTGCTGGGCCGTTATCGGCGTTAATGGCTGCGTTAACGCAAGACTCTTATTGCACGATAAAAAAAATATCGCCGTTAATCTATTCTAAGTTGGGTTGGGAGCTGGGTCTATTCTTCGCAAGCAATGATGACTTTTACCTTGATATTTTAGCGCGGAAAAAATCAAAAATGTTGAAAAGTCCTACATGACGGTATTAGTTTGATAGCAGTGTTTACTTAAGTAATGCCACTAATATCTGCATACTCCACATGTCATAATTTCATTTCTGTTTAGTTCAGTTATGACTTTAGTCGCATTAAGGTAATCAAAAATCGCTGTTTACATGGTAGACTCTTAATCAGAGTTTTAATCATATTAAATTCGTATTAAAGTATTGTTGCCCATGTAAACATACTCAATGTTTGACACACCGTCAGGGCTCTGTGAACTTGGCATTGAGAAGCAGCATTATCTTTATGTACGTACATCAAAAGCAAGTATGAAGTCGCTATTTGGAGCTTATGTAGGCCTACAGTTCAACATTCATATTTAACTGAATAAATAGTAAACACAAGTACATCTTATTGAACATAATTTATTTTCATTACCAATTAAACATTAAAGGATAGCAAATAACAAAATAATGCAAATTGCTTTCAATTTCTACTTCCATGAATTAAATAAACAAAAACGAGTCAAAATGGAAGTAACTAGAAAGTCCGCAGGCGTCATCAGGTAACAAGCAGATAGTCAGGCGGCAGAAAGGGTAATCGATAAAACAAAGCAAGAGTTGGAACATGTGGAAACTATACCAGGGAATGCTGTCACACTTCTTGAAGTAAAGAGAAAACAGATGAATTCAATTGCAAGTGATTTATTGTCCGGAGGTATTATACAGAACCCAGAGTCAATATAAATAAACAAGGAGAAAAATAACGAACAACACGTGACCAAAACGTGTAATAAAATTAGAAATATGACAGTACGTGTAATAAAAACGTACAAATAAAACCGAATACAGTCTCTACAAACAATAGCTCCGTTTTAAACAATAAGGTAATTAAAACGTTCCAATATATTTTCCAATATATATCCTAAAGAAAATGAGCTACACTTTCAGTAGGTTTCCCAAAAAGAGCAGGATATATCAATGTCACTTTTAAAACTTGTATATTTTATAAGCATATAAATCATAATTATTTAATAAAATAGCTTTTTAACTTAATTTGTTAAGAAAGCTTTAGGGTGGCAGGATCAATGATGATAATCCTTTTATTTCAAGTCTGTAATACTTATTTGAGTTAATATTTAGGTTATTAACTAAAATATATCATTTAAATCGTTCATGGAGCTGAATGCAGTAAATAGTCTGTATAAAAAAGGTCAAAAATAAACCTGTGCAAACAAGCTATAGCCTGTATAATCAGATTATTTAACAAAACATGATTACTGCAGTAAAATATTTGTAGTCTTTAAATAAGCATGATGTGTACAAGATAGAGAGGGAATGAAAAGTTAATTGTTTGTTTAGAAACTTTTAAATCGGTCCAATAATAAACCTGAAACACATGTGGTTGTTGTCGTCATGCGGTGAACTCGGCCAATCATATAATCATCACAATTCCAGCAGTCGCTCTTCAGATGCTGCATCAGCTAAATCAGTCGTCTGATCTCAGAGCACTGTCGCGGTACTTTGATGCCACATGTGGTGTCGGTGCAGCGTCAATCCAGACAACATTTCTAACCAGCATGCACCGCTTTAAGACAGATTTCGATCGATCTGCACTGCACTGCATGAAGTCGAACACACGAGGGAACCAAAACAAACAATCAGGCGAGTGGACGAACCCACAACCGTGGCAAATGCTTTGTAATGTTACAGGGTTTTAACCAAACAAGACTCAGCAATGTGCGTGTCACAGTAAACCATTTGTATGTGAGTGTAATCAGTATGAGCAGCTTTAGCTGTTTGAGTGTAATCAAAGAAGACGTGGAGCAGGTGTGTGTGGTTGATGACAGGACTTGTAGTTCATATGGAGACAGAATTGTAGTCCATGTGAATGTTCTCTAGCGATCTATGAGGGCTAGATCGCTGGTGATTGTGACACCAATACTTGAAGATGGGGCTTCATTCACCATATTAAGCGTTACACGTTTCCCCATTCAAATCTATAATCTATATGATCTGTCTAGTGTATTCTATATTCGTTGCAACTACTCTGCCAAAAAAAACAATAATAAATAAAATGTGAATGACTTAGTAATTTCCCAAAAAATAGTAATAATACAAACAATTACAAATTTAAAAAAAAAATTTTTACAGGTGCTTTTAATACAGTATGTAAGTGTGAACAGTAAAGTGTTGGTATTCACTTCAATTCAGATGGATTTTATCTTGCAAGTGCTTGAAAACTCTAAAAATGATTGAGGCTTGCATTAGAGTCTTGGCAGCTATGATGACCTTGCAGTATTTTGCTTGGTGCTGTTGTGAGTGTGGCATTGTGTTAGAGCCCTTGCTGTCACTTCCTGCCCACCACTGAGAGCCTTCTGTCCATCCCCAGCTGGCCCCAGCAGTGCCCACAATCCCCACAGTGTCAGGCAGCACTACAGGTACTCCCCCTACCCACTCCTGCCCTGACAGACCCATAACGAAAGCCTTTGTGGCCCTGCCAGTTTGCCCCTCCTCACCATTCAAAGGCAAATCCATCAGCACTCAATCTCCATCGCCAACTAATACCGTTAAGTAATTCACTAAGAGAATTAAATTGAAAAGTTATACGGCTGAAATCTGTATTTATTTTTATGTACATACTGTATGCAAATCCAGACTAAAAGTTCTGAAGATAATGATAAACTGAACTGCATTTGGAGTTTTTTTTTTAAGTAAGTACACACTCTCATTCTAAAGTTTAGCTTCAGTAAGATTTATTTATTTGTTTGTTTGTTTGTTTGTTTATTATGTTAAACACATACATTATATACACTGTAAAAAGTCCAACTTGAAAATAGTTGAAATTACTTTTTTTGTTGGTTTGGCTAAAATCTGTATATGTGTCTGTACAACTATATTTATTACGTGTACTTAACCTAAATCAAAAGTTACTTCATTAAGTTAAAAATATTAGTTTTGTGAGCAAAACTTTGCAAGTTCACACAAAAAACTTCTGCCAACTTGTTACTTTAAGTTGAGTTTATCTCAGACCTTCTCACTTATAAAAGGTGGCAGTATTTTTAACCCTAATAACGACAAAAAATAATAGTAACACCAATAATAACATTAATGCCATTATTATTTAAAAAAAAACAACGACCAAATTCTTCAAGAATGCGAACATAATCTGAAATTATTATTTATTTGTAATTAATAATAAATTACAAATAAATAATAATTTACTTATTTTTCTGGGGATGCACAGCTGCAGAAAGACTTTTAATGTGAATTTTCGTCTCACATTTACCTAGTTGCTAACGTTCTGTTACATCCGTAACCCACATTCTGCAAATAGGGAACGGAGACGTGTGTCTTCCAGGCATTTGAAGGTATGCCACACAACCTATTACTCTGAAGAGTAAGAAAATGGGCCAATGAATGCCAAATGAGTTGGCGAAGCTCAGCTATACAGCTGATCCTGAGGAGTCATTAGTGCTATATCTGTCTGCTGTGGAGTGAGTTTACAAGAATTTGCCTGCTGAAAAGCCGATCAATCAGCTAACAGCTGGAGACTCTGTATCATTGGAGACACATGTCTCCGTTCTATATTCGAGGAATGTGGGTTACTGACGTAACCAGGACGTTCCCTTTCATATGGGAACTCCATCGTGTGTCACGCTCCTGATGTGCAGTTTGCCAAGCATAACGTGAGCGCACAGACATCACAAAAAGTGCAACATTCCATTGTCCCCTAGGCCCAGAATATTACCATTACATGGGAATATTTCATAGAATTTAAATCAGAGGTCATAAATGTGCTTTTACCTAGCTAATATAGTCAAGGGATTTTAGAAATATGACAGTACGTTGGGAAAGAATGACAGTCCACAAAGGAGGATGACGCTGCGGGGACCACGTGCTACCCAAGAAGGGAAGACTTGCTGGTAATAGAGCATATGGACTAGCCCTAATGAGGGAGAGTGCTACATATGATAAGCTTGTTAGCCAGCCCTCAGCTCTACATGATCTGTTTAAGAGGCGCTGCGTACTCATGCCAAAAAGGAGGCACCGCTTTTTAATATTATTTTAATTATTATTATTTTAACTATTATTATTATTTTCATAAGTGTGCTCTCTCCCGGCGGACACAGCTCGCCCTGGCACATGAAGCGAGGTCGATGGCATAAACTAAAAAATGGACCAACCTCTGATTTGATACAGCAATTCCCTTCTGCTGATCGTAACAGAAAAGCACTACTTAAAGAAGTATGCTCTACGTGTCACGTTAAGTGCAGTGCGCGGACATAGCAATGAAAGGGCTGGGTCTGCCTCCTCCGTAGGCAGTGCTTTCAGGCTCACTGCCAGATATCAAAAGAGGCGGTAGGAACCTTGGTGTAATAGTCCCCAGTGTGAGTCTGGAAACTCGGGTCCGGTTGGGCCAAGGAGGTGCAAAGAGTGAGACCCGCTCCTCGTCTCCCTGACCTTGCATAATGTCACTCACTGAGGAAAAACGCATATTGCGTAAACCCGGGGCCAGCTGAGAGCCAGCGCATTCATGCAGAGCAGGAAAAGCAGCCAGCGAAGCACTGCTCAGGAGAAACAGCAGGATGACCTGGGCTTCTCTGAAGCATGCCCATTACAGCTAGACTGTATCAGGGTGGAGTCCCCATTCTCCCGAATATGTAACTGTCGTGAGAGTATGTAAGCTGGTACAGAGAGTTCATACGAGATATAAACGACACACAGATTTTTAGCCGCATGACTCCGGAGGAGCAGATGGCGAGTATCCACGGAGGGGCAGCTTCGGGATGAGGAGTGCTCACCCTGAGGAAGAGTTGAAAATAAGAGATTGACTCTTACCCTCCTCCCATTATCCCGCGGAGAGGCTGGAGGTGTGAGAAACGAGCTCATCCTCTGACACCCTTAAAGCCTGATGAACCGCACAACACTCAAAAAATGGATGGGGCATGCTGTGGAGGAGTGAGGGGTCTGCGGACACGGAGGCGACAGATAAAGCCCCACTGTGATCCTCAGATCTGCCCGCGTGCTAACTGCTTGCAAGGGGAGCAACAAGGGAGGCTGTGGTCTCAACTGTGCAACAACCATGCCTTCACAATGAGAGCATGAGCTGTCCACGAACACCACATCAACATGCTTGACCCCCAGACCTGTGATGCGATACCCGTGCTCATCATCCGGATATAGGAACCACCACATCCAGAAACGCACAGTCAGAACAGCGTCTTGAAAAAGATGTGTTGATTGACTGTGTTGCTCTCTTAGGGAATCTGCCTAAATAATACATCGAACTTTCAAAACAACTACCCAAATGATAAATCAAACTCTCAAATAATAAATCAAAATGCATTCTCAAATGAGAAATCAAATGTATTTAATATTTAATTTTCATGAACAACTCAGTAAAATCCTGTAATAATTAAATGACAAATAAAATGCTCAAACTATCATTCAAACGGAGGAACCAGTTCCTGATAACACATACACGCGAGTTTAAACCAACCTCTGCTGAAAGTAAAGAATTAGAGATGAGCTGTACTGGATTTTTTTCTTCCAACATCCCTATGGGCAGACTAAAAAATGTTGGCAAATATTCAGATAACGCAAAGCCCTTCACAGACACTGCAAGTGAACAATATGATGGGATTAACGTTACTTTAAATCAGCCACCCCACGCGCGATTACTTTAACACCAAGTTTATTCAGGGTCAGTCAAGATAACTGAAGTGATATTTATTCTGTTCCCCAAAACATTTAATTAATTAGTAAGCGTGATGAATGCCAGAACACATAACATTTCAAATAATCTGCAACAGCTGCATATGCTAACTTTACTATGGCCTTGGAACAATACAAAAAATTTATACATATATCACCAACCATCATAAACGAATAAAAAAAACACGTAACGGCACAGTGACATTATACACTCACATTCTCTTCATAAATATAAACTAAACCAGAAGCAACCAACGCGCGAGCCGAAGGACATGCAGCAGCAGTAGCCGCGAGAACACGCAGCAGCGGCCGCGATCAGTCACACAAACGAATAGCACAGTAACTAACGTGCTAAAAACAAAACGTCGATATAAAACATGTTTTGGGTCATTAAAATGTGGAAAATAACTAGAACACTAACATTTTTACAACAGAAGCTTGAGGTGTATCCTTCTCCGACGGCTGACTACAGTGAGGGGTGTGTGCGTACAAGAAATGGCATTTGCTTCTCACGCGGTTTGCGCCGAGATTCTTGCTTCCATAATGCAGTGCTTAACCGAAAATATGGGTAAAGTTGCTGTAAAATGAAAATATGAAAAGTTCCTTCACAATTATACGATAGATTTCCCTGGCTGTTTCTCAATTCCAAAAACGCAGAGAACGGACTTGCATTCTTGTGGAGACCGGTCTTGCCAGGTGTCCTCGGAAGAACGAACTCGGGAGACCGGGAGGACAGAGAACACGTCCAGATGCTGCGTTCTTCCTGATGGTCACGTGACCTTCAGGCATTTATCAATGGAAAAATATTTGAAACTTTACAGCATTCATACAATGATTTGTTGTTTTTCCAGTTTTCAAAATATATAGGCTACTATGCATAAAAACATTATAAATATAGCCTACGTTGCACTATATAAATAAAACAGATATTAATACGAATTTTAGCAAACACCCTTAATGTGTTTATTCCTTTATTAAAATGTCCATGGCAATGTTTACTTTTACCGTTTCATTTAGGGAAACCCCTGAGGTAAATAAGCTATGTCTCTGAACTTTAATATTAAATCTAAATAAAATGCTGTGCTTCCCACCTTCAGTCGCAATGACTTCTGGGACTTCTAGAGCGAGATCGGTGCTCAAGTCTGCATCGGTGCGTCCTCGATATCAAGAACACATCCGGGAAGTTTCACGCATCCTCTGTTCTTGCGGTCTTGAGTATTGGAACTAAACTTTGGCAGCTGATGATGACATTACATGAGAACCCGAGGACGCAAGACCGCTGAAGAATGCATATTGAGAAACAGCCCCTGTATTTTTACGGATTTTTTTACAGTGCAGGCATTCAGGTTCTGTAGACAAAAAAATGCTTAGTTGGTACAGCAAGTTTTGTTACAGTGTTCACCCCTCCAGAATACTAATTATATTAAGTTAACCCAACTAAATGTTTTTTGTATTACTGACAAATAATTTTAGGTCAGTGCAGCTGATGTTTTCAAAAGTTGAGTGAACAAGAAAAAGCAAAAAAAATAAGGACTAATTTTTTTTTTTTTTTTTTACAGTGAAAGGGATTTTTCCAAGATTGTAATCTCTGTTGAATATTGTTCTTTACGTATATTTGGATTATATTATGGTATAATGTTGTAATTTTTATAACATGCAAAGTAGGGATGTACATCCTCAAATGTATAATTTTTCCATTTAATTTCAGCAAAGTTATTAGAAGGCAAAAAAAGAAAAAAAAAAACTCTCAGGCTGAGCTCAGTTCTGCTATAACTGCGTCTCAGGTGATATTACCACTGACTCCCTCAAACTAAAGTGCTTAGCATAAATAAGTAAACCCCTTTTTGTAAGTTAATATTTATATTTATTTCTCAGTTGATATAGCCTATATATAATTGGTACAGACTAAAGTTATACACTGAGGAAAATACAATCTCTCAAATGTGATTGCAGTTGAACCAATGAAGTTTACATGTCTGCTGTCTATGAAGGGCGAGATAGCTCTCAGTTTTCTTCTAAATGTTTTTTTATTTTGTATTCTGAAGATAAATGAAGATCACATGATAGGTAGAGACATGATGGTGAGCAATTATAATTCTACTTTTTTTTCTGAACATTTAACTACTTCTTTAATCCACATGCTTTGGGTTATGGTCTTATAGAGTAGGCTACATTAAAGTTATTCTTGCTTTCTAAAACACTTACTTGAATTTTTTTTCATGAAACTATGAGCACGCAGGCTGATGCAATCCAATATGCTTCTATCTACATCATAAAACCATGTACTGTAACAGGTGATTGGTTGCAGCCAATGAACTTGAACCTCTACATTTTAAACACATTGAAATACATTAAAATAATATAATCTGTGTCAGCAATCTGCAGCACATTTTCTGATACCCGCATCCAGTGCAGCTCCACCAGTGTATAGTTGTGTAAAAATGGTTCCCCTTCGGATGGGGAACTCCAATGCTATGTTGAAACTTCCACTATGGGGGATTTCGTCAGAATCCAATCATCTGAAAGAGTATAAAAACGGGCCAATGAAATGCCAATGAGTTGGCAGCGTCAGCGTGCACAGCTGGCGTCAATGACAATCAGTCATGCTATAAAGACGCAGCCAGTGCCATGCTCGACATCCTTTCGCTTTCAGAGCCTTTCACGAAGCTTCTGAGAGAGTCTTTGAGGGTATCTCCAACCTGTGTCTACAGAGAGAGATCGAGAAGCAGCTTCTCCCGGTCCAGAGCGCGTATACGCAGTGGCAGATGGTCGAGCTGGGTATTTCTCCCTTGCCTGGCGTCCTTTGGGTCCGGTCCTCCAAGAGCGGTTTGTATATAGGAAAAAAGCTTTCCTAAAAGAGCAACACGGTCGTGCAGCGCGTCTTTTTCAAGACGTCACTCCGACCGTGCGTTTCTGAATGCGGTGGTTTCCTATCCCCGGATGATGGGCACGAGCACAGCGTTTCATGTCTGGGGGTCCAGCATGTTAATGCGGTGCTCGCGGGCAGTGCATGCCATCACTGATGTCATGTCTGTTGCGCAGTTAAGATCGCGGCTCGCTCTTGCAAAAGAGCCACCCACCCCAGTTGTCCCCCGCACTGCGGTTGGCACTCGGGCAGATCTGAGGGTTTCAGTGAGAGTAAATCCGCCGCCCCCGGGCCGTGGACCTCTCGCTCCTCCACGCGCTCCATCCAAGCTTCAGGTGAAGAGAAGCGCTCCGTCCTTGGATGGTCGCTCTCTCACCTGATGACACCGGGGGTCAGATGTCCATCGCTGCATCGGAGGATGGGCTGTCATTGTCTGATGAGGATGCGAGCCCGCTCGCTCCCTCCCTCCGGGGAGGAGAGCGCGGCGTTAGCATCTAAAAAGCAGACGTGATGGCCGTGCTTTCTCGGGCTGCTTCGGCCGTGGGTCTGGTGATGGTTTATCCCCCAGCCCCGCGGCCGGACCGACTAGATGGGTGTATGTGGAGGATATAAGGAGGCAAGACCTTCAAAGCCTCCCGTCCCCTTCTTCCCGGAAGTGCACAGTAAGCTCACGCTGTCCTGAGGGCACTTTTTTCTGCCCGATCTGCGTGCGCTTCCATCCTCACCATCCTTGGAGGTTGGGCTGTCAAGGTCTGACGAGGATTCGAACCCGCTCGCTCCCTCCGGGACTTTGAGCGCGGCGTCGAACCCAGAAGCAGACTTTGCGGCTGTGCTTCCCCAGGCTGCTTCGGCCGTGGCTCTGGAGATGGTTTATCCCCCAGCTCCGCGGCCGGACCGATTAGAGGGGTGTGATGTGGAGGATGAAGGCGAGACCTTCTAAGCCTCCCCATCCCCTTCTTCCTGGATGGGCACAGTAGGCTCACGCAGTGTGCTGCGTGCGCCTTCCCCCTCACCATGCACGCTATGGCCACCTACCAGCGCTACCAAGCGCAGGCGCTGGCCCGGCTGCGCGAGGATGGTTCTGACCCAGGACTGAGCATGCGCTCCGCACCGCAACCGACTATGCTCTTACAAAAAAAAAAAAAAAAAAAAGTCGGCTGTGTGTGCCCTGGGAAGGACGATGATCACATCCGTGATCCAGGAATGCCACCTCAGGCTAAACCTGGTGATGTGCGTGACGTTGACAAAGTTCGCTTTCTTAACTCACCCATATCCCAGGCTGGCCTGTTCGGCGACACTGGCGGTGAATTCGCCCAGGAATTCACGCCGGTGATAGAGCAGTCGGAGGCGATGGGCGAGGTCTCTATCGGCGGGATTGTATGACCGCTCCCCCCCGCCGAGCCATCCACATCCACTGCTTTTTCGCCGAGGACGCCCGCCCGCAGCTTTGCTTCGCCGCCCCCGCCTGCGCCTCCGGCCACGCGGCTGCGCCGAGCATCGCGCCGGCAACCAGCGTCCCCCGCCCAGGGCGCCGCTAAGTTCGGTAAAACGGACCGCGAAGCGTCCCTGAGGCGGGCCATCTGGGGAGGAGGGAATTTGCTCTTTCCCCGCTGGAGGGCGGGGCACGTTATTTAAAGGCGTAAAAAAAAAAAAAAAAAAAAAACGCCATCAAAATCCTCAGTGAAAGAGCACTTTTCCCCTCCTCTGGATGTGACAGCCCGAACACTGCCAGTCTGGGACGCTATGCCTTCCAGCTCGCAGGATCGGTGCATTTCGCCAATGGCTCATGGAGCACGAGAGAACGGTCTCCTTTCTCTCCACTCCCAGCCCCTCTCCTGGAGTTTGAGTGCGAGACGAGAACATCTCCTCTCCTGCTCTCCTGTGGGACCCCAGCGTTCCCCGGATGAGCCCACTCACTCCACGCTGCCCCGCCGCTGGCACGTCAGCGATCGTGCGGGTGGGACCATTTGCGGGGGCTCTGCCTGCCTGGTTAGCGCGGGCCAGCCCATCGCAATGGCTCATCCATACGACCAGACTCGGCTATGCGATTCAGTTCGCTAAACGGCGTCCCAGGTTCACGGGCGACCAGGGTCAGTCCTGCGTCCGCCCCTGTCTTGCGAGAGGAGATTGCTGTCCTCCTGGCGAAGGATGCAATCGAGCCGGCCCTCCAGCCGAGATGGAGCGCGGGTTTTACAGCCCGCACTTCATCGTGCCCAAAAAAAAAAAAAAAAAAAAAAAAAAAAGCGGTGGGCTATGGCCAATCCTATATCTGCACATTTTGAACCGCTGCCTTCACAGGCTGCGCTTCGGAATGCTTACGCAGATGCGCATCACGCGATGCGTTCGTCCTCAGGATTGGTTTGCAGCAATAGATCTGAAGGACGCGTATTTTCATATCTCCACACTTCCACGCCACCGGCAGTTTTTGCGGTTTGCGTTTGAAGGTCGAGCGTGGCAATACACGGTCCTCCCCTTCGGGCTCTCTCTGTCTCCGCGAGTTTTCACCAAGCTCGCGGGGGGTGCCCTCGCGCCCCTTCGGCTCGCCGGCATCCGCACGCTCAATTATTTCGATGACTGGCTGATTTTTAGCCCACTCTCGGGAGCAATTGATTATGCACAGAGACAAGGTGCTCCGGCACCTCCGCCCGTTGGGGTTTCAGGTCAACCGAGAAAAGAGCAAGCTCGCCCCTATGCAGAGCATCTCCTTTCTCGGGTTGGAGCTGGACTCGATCACTATGGAGGCGCGCCTCTCACGAGAGCGCGCCGAGGTAATGCTGAACTGTCTGAGAGAGTTCGACAGGAAAAAAAGTGGTCCCCCTGAAATTATTTCAGTGGCTCATGGGGCATATGGCATCCGTAGCCGCGGCCACGCCGCTCGGATTGCTCCATATGAGACCACTACAGCATTGGCTTCACGATCGGGTCCCCAGACGCGCATGGCACGCGGGCCCACACCGAGTGACTGTCACTGCGCTGTGTCACCGCACCCGCACCCCCTGGAAAGGACCCCTCCTTCCTACGGGCCAGTGTGCCCCTAGGTCAGGCGTCCAGGCAGGCTGTCGTTTCGGCAGATGCCTCCAGTATGGGGTGGGGGGGCCGTGTGTAGCGGGCATGCTGCTGCGGACCTGTGGAGGGGAACCCAACTGCATTGGCATATCAACTGCCTAGAGCTGTTGGCAGTGTTTCTCGCTCTGCGCCGCTTTTTACCGGTGCTGAGGGGGCAACACGTGCTGGTCAGGACGGACAGCATGGCCGCGGTAGCGTATTCCATCCGGATGGGGGGTATACGCTCCCGCTGCATGTCTCAACTTGCTCGCCGTCTGCTCCTCTGGAGTCATACGCGGCTGAAGTCGCTGCTTGCTATTCACACCCCGGATGGGCTCAACCGTGCGGCCAACAGGCTCTCACGGCAGCTCCTTCCCCGGGAGAATGGCGACTCCACCCCGAGTCATGCGTAAGTATGCACTCCCCCCAGTGAGCCTACTCGCGCAGTTTCTGTGCAAGGTCAGGGAGGACGAGGGGCAGGTCTTGCTAGTTGCGCCCCTGGCCCAACCGGACCGGGATATCAGAACTCTCCCTCCTCGCGACGCCCCCCCTGGCGAGTCCCTTTGAGAGAGGGCCTACTCTCTCAGGGACAGGGCACCATCTGGCACCCTCGCTTAGTTCTGTGGAACCTCCACGTGGGGTCCATAAGACGCGACGAGGAAGACTTAGGTAACCTACCGGTGGCGGTGGTTAATACCATCACTCAGGCTAGTGCACCCTCTACGAGGCATGCCTACGCCCTGGAGTGGAGTCTATTCACTGAGTGGTGCGCTTCTCGCCGACAAGACCCCCGATCTTGCCAGATCAGTGTTGTGCTTTCTTTCCTTCAGGACAGGTGGAGCGAAGGCTGTCGCGCTCCACACTGAGGGTTTACGTGGCCACCATCTCCGCTCATCATGATGCGTGGATGGCGGCACCGTGGGGAGGCATAACCTCATCATCCAGTTCCTCAGAGGTGCGAGGCGGATGTTTTCCCCCGCCCCCCTCTCATACCCTCTTGAGATCTCGCGGTAGTGCTACGAGCCTACGTGGGGATCCCTTCGAACCACTCGACTCAGTATCCTTGAGATTTCTGTCCTTGAAGACAGCTCTGCTGGTCGTGTTGGCATCGGTTAAGAGGGTTAGGTACCTGGAGGCATTTTCGGTCAGTGACTCGTGCCTAGAATTCGGGCCGGCCTACTCTCACGTTGTCCTGAGACCCCGGCCCGGCTATGTGCCCAAGGTTCCTACCACGCCGTTTAACAATCAGGTAGTGAGCCTGCAAGCGCTGCCCGCGGAGGAGGCAGACCCAGCCCTTTCATTGTTGTGTCCTGTTCGCGCTTTGCGAATATATGGGGACCACACTCAGAGCCTTAGATCCTCTGACCAGCTCTTTGTCCATTACAGTGGTCGGCAGATGGGAAGTGCCGTATCTAAACAGAGGTTGGCCCACTGGGTAGTGGATGCCATCTCCCTCGCCTTTGGGCCAGGGTGAGCCGTGTCCCCCGGGGGTGAGAGCGCACTCCATTACGGAGCATCGCATCCTCCTGGGCGTTAGCACGCGGCGCCTCTCTGACAGACATTTGTAGAGCTACGGGTTGGGTGACACCCAATACATTTGCAAGGTTACAATCTGCGAGTGGAGCCGGTTTCCTCAAGGGTATTAGGCAACCCTTGGTGATTGAGGAAACGATTCGGTTGAGGTGTCGAAACACGCTTGCTGCGCCACTCTCCCTAACCCGGAGATACGTGCGCTTTTTCAGCTTTGTCAGTTTAGTTCCCCATTTCTTTGGCGAACCCTGCAGAGTTCCTCCGAGGCCCCCAGCACCTGACTCAGCGGAGGAGTCAGGTGTTGGCCCGTTACGTTGTCGGCATGCCCGCTGGTCAGCCCGCGTTCTGGGTATAGGTGCCTGCTATGTGTGATCCCCGCTGGCGATCCCATACGTTCACACAGCCACGGTATAGTCCCCCCTTCTAGGGCAGGCTCATGTCTTCCCTCCCCGCTAACCATCCTTATGCTAGGACCCCCCCCATCTCTGGGCTGGTCCATAGATTGTCACCAGGTCTCCCCTCTGGGTAGCAGGTGAGCTCCGCAGCGTCCTCCCTATCGGGACTGAACGCTTTCCCAACGTACTGTCGTATCAAAACCTTTTACAGGGTTATTGCGACTCCCCGAAAAATATAACCGTTTCTGAACAGGTAAGTGAGGGCCAGGGGACACGTTGGAAGACTGTGTCTCGGGGCGTTGTAGGTGCGCTTGCTCTACTGCGTGGCACACCCTTCGCCAGGGGCGCAGTAAGGTTCTTTCGTTGTGGCGTTTTCCATAGATTTCCCCATAGTGGAAGTTTCCACATAGCATTGGAGTTCCCCATCCGAAGGGGAACGCTACGGTTACTAAAGTAACCCTTCGTTCCCCGAGGGGGGGAACGGAAATGCTATGTTCCTTCGCCACAACGATTGTCCCTTAGCTGTTGAGCGTGAAAGTCTCTTCAGCTAGAAAAGGATGTCGAGCATGGCACTGGCTGCGTCTTTATAAAATGACTGATTGTCATTGACGCCAGCTGTGCACGCTGACGCTGCCAACTCATTGGCATTTCATTGGCCCGTTTTTATACTCTTTCAGATGATTGGATTCTGACGAAATCCCCCATAGTGGAAGTTTCAACATAGCATTTCCGTTCCCCCCCTCGGGGAACGAAGGGTTACTTTAGTAACCGTAGCGATTTACTCTATGTACATACAGTTTGTGTATTTTATCCATGTCGAAACATACATAACAAAATTAAACATTTCCACTTTATTATTAACAATACATGAAAGGCAACAGCAAAAAAACAAATATATAAATCATTAACAAATTAGTTCTTTAATGAGATTTTGTGGTTGTTAATAGAAAAAAAACAGTACAGAACACAGCAGTATATGCATGTGTTAAAGATTCAAAATAATTAAATTAACAAATACATGTAATTTACAAATAATAATTATTATATATATATATATATATATATATATATATATATATATATATATATATATATATAGTGCTCAGCATATGTAAATACAACCCTCACAAATCTTTATTTTATTTTATATTATATTATTTAAATTCATATTTTAATATTATATTTGTGCATATACATTAAATTAGTCAGTACTTGTGTCAATTCTGGTGCTTATCTTACAGAATAACTTATGCTAATGGTTCAAAAACTAGTACACCTAAATTTATATGTCATAGAAAAATATAAAATAAATATTTTCATTCATTCATTTTCTTTTCGGCTAAGTCCCTTTATTAATCCAGGGTCGCCACAGCAGATTGAACCGCCAACTTATCCAGCACGTTTTTACGCAGTGGATGCCCTTCCAGCCGCAACCTATTTCTGGGAAACATCCACACACACTCATTCACACTCATACACTACGGACAATTTAGCCTACCCAATTCACCTGCACCACATGTCTTTGAACTGTGGGGGAAACCGGAGCACCCAGAGGAAACCCACACGAACGCAGGGAGAACATGCAAACTCCACACAGAAACGCCAACTGACCCAGCCGAGGCTCAAACCAGCGACCTTCTTGCTGTGATGCGACAGCATTACCTACTGCACCACTGCGTCTCCCAAATACAAATTTTAAAAATCAAAAGAAACAAAAAATAAATAAATAAATAAAATTGTAGGTGAAATTTTGCAGGTTGTAATTTTTTTTGCAATATTTTGCACAAATTTAATTGTATTATGCTTCAATTTTTAAATATGTTTGATGACTAAAATATTATTTTAATCAATATATCTGATTAATAAATAGATAATAATAAATGTTTTGTTTAAATGCACCATAATACATTGCCTTTATTCACTGAGAAATATATGAAAAATAATAATGATTGTAAATCCATGTAATAAACAAATATTTGTCATTTAATAATTTATTAAATTGCTACATGGATTTGTGAATCGCACAACGCATTTGTAGATTTTGAAACATTTCATAAAAACAATTGCATAACAAAATATCCATAGAAGAATGTGCCCTGACCATTGCAATATAAAATCCAGTCTGACCATGGCTATTGCTTGATTTTACGGAGTATTTCAGTTTTTTTTTTTTTTAAGATAAAGATGAAAAAAGCTTGATTTCTTTCTAGCGGTGTCCCAGTGATGACGTACAGTGAGGCCTATGACTCATGTAGAGTTGAGAACGGTGATGTCTCATTACGCACAGTTGAGGGGTTTGCAGACTAAATATACTCCCCCGGAGCAGGTGCAGATCTGCAACTAGAGTCATTCTGGAACACAGCACACACACACACACACACATAGACACAAACACACACCCTTTTACTTACTTTTCACACAGTGTGTGATGCAGAAACATGTGAATAACTTTATCACCATCTAGTGGATTTCCACAATCACACACCTGAACACTGCTAAAAGAAAAATCATCAATCTTTGAACTAAAATTATCCTACTTTGCCATAATGTGTCTGTGAAGTTTCACCTCAAAATAACCCACTTTTCTTTTTTTTTTTTTTTTGGTGTAAGCAAAAACATGCTACTTTCAAGCATGGGGGTTTTTGCACCAGATAATTTATATATGACCATTTGTTTCTACTAACATTTGCAACATCAATGGGAGGGCGGTGCGGTGGCATAGTGGGTAGCACTGTCGCCTCACAGCAAGAAGGTTGCTGGTTCAAGCCTCGGCTGGGCCAGTTGGCATCTCTGTGTAGAGTTGGCATGTTCTCCCAGTGTATGTGTGGATTTCCTCCGGGTGCTCCAGTTTACCCCACAAGTCCAAAAACATGTGCTATAGGTAAATTAGGTAAGCTAAATTGTCTGTAGTGTATGTGTTTGAATAAGAGGGTATGGGTGTTTCCCAGTGATGGGTGTAACATATGGGCCGCAGCTGAAGAACTGGATTCCCCTAAATACCATATTTTTTATCAGAGGGACATTTATGACCATAAGTGCCAGTGCGTCTGGCGTCAGGGATCCTGTGCGTGACATTTTGTGTTTGCCCAGGTTACTTGGTTTGCCCTGGGGATCAATTCTTTAGTCTATAATCTATATAACAGATGGGGGGAAGAGAGAAAGCTCCCTTGTGGACATCTCTGCAACCCAAGACATTCCAAAGGGAAAACCCCCACCTTTTCCGACACCCACACACAAACACACACTCAAAGACACACACTATTAAAAAGAACTATTAGAACTCAAAAACTCACACCAAATGATATGTAATGTGTGTTTGTAATCTATATGCTCTGCCCTATAGCAAAAGTAGTTTTGCCCTAGAGCAAAATTAGTATATGCATGCACTAACGAAGTCCCTTTTGATCCTATATAGTAAACAAATCCCTAGATTCTATCTAATGTGTGTTTAGAGTGTTGTGTTTAGTATCATTACGTTTCTCCTGCTATTTTACAACACATGATGCTGAGTGCATGATAATAACTTTTGCATTTTGCATTCTTTAATGCTCAGAGTTAAAGCCCATTTTGTGTATTCAGGGAGGACCCTCGTTATGCATATGAGTGGTCCAGAGACAAAGATAATCTCCCGCACAAAACTTTGCCATGAAACCATTGGTCAGTCAGTAGAAAATGGGTGTGACTTGACCCATAGTTAAAACTCATTTTCTCCCCTGATTCTGGGCAGAAAGGTCTCGGAAAAAGGTCTCCACCGAACAGCCTTTGAGGGGGCAAACTGCTTTTCCGTACCCACGTGACTCGCCTGAGTCCACGTTTTCTTATTTTCCGGCAAATTAAACTCAGTTTAAAGTTTGCGACTCACATGTCCTCCGATCTGCATCACAAGCTCCACGCATCAAGAAGAGCCTTCTTAAAGGACTCCATCACTCCACGCATCAGAGAAACTTGCATAAAAAAAGACAGAGAAAGACACACTAAATCCAGGTATTTAGTTGTGCGTTAAGGCAGCAGTGCCCCATTCACAAAAGGTGTTTTTATAATCTTGGTGGTCCTTAATAGTTGTGTGGAACTGAACTAGATTTGCCATTCTTTTATCTAACCTCTTATTCCCTCTTTTCTTTTCAATGTTTTTGTTATTATGTTCTGTACGTTTGTTTTTTATATGTTAGACTAGTCAATAAATCACATTATAACCACGTTGGATTGTCTTTGTTTTGCCTCACAGAAAAAGTCAATTTAACGATCGATTTTGCTACAAGCTGTAATGATTGTAAATGATTTATCTACTTCACAAGAAGTAGTTATAATTCCCTCTCTAAATAAATAAATAATTACAGAGTCCGCTCAGATGAGCGGGTGAGGTCATTTGTTATATTCATTTAGTCAAATTATCCATGAGTTAATTCAGAATAGCAATAATTAATAATTACTCGTTATTATTGGTCATTAATATTCATAAAGAGAGCTCATTGGCACGCTGCATGAGTTGCAGCTGGAAGATTATCTGCTGCGTAAAACATATGCTGGATAAGTTGGCGGTTCATTCCGCTGTGGCGACCCCTGATTAATAAAGGGGCTAGGCCAAAAAGAAAATGAATGAATGAACATCAACAGGAACTCTGAAGTGATGTATGCTAGCTGACTTTATGATCTCATAATCAATGCTGTGTTTCTGTTGTCTCTCATGTGTTTTGTGATAACAAAATTATATGAATGAAAGAGCAAACAAGATCGCTTATTTCAGGTAGAAATTAACATTAATTAAGTGGTACTAAAATTAACTTTCTGTATATGTTTATGTTGGGGCAGCAAGGTGACACTGTGGTTAGCACCATTGTCTCACAGCAATGAATGAATAAACATTTATGTTGTAATGATTTAAAACACTAATGCTAGTGGTTCAAATAGCATGTATTGAACCAATCAACAGACATATACATCTCTGGTAGTTCCTGTTGCACTGGGGTCCTAGAATGGGATATTTTAGTCTGTTCAAAGGTTGTTTTTAAACTCATTCCTCACAGAAGTTAACCCCCGCTTTTGGGCATCCCTCTTCCGACCTCTTCATGCAGCCCAAAGGTCCGAGCCATCCCGGGAGACACCTGCAAATACCCAGAGTTGGACTATGGGCCATATGGCCAATCAACGCTGGCGCAGACCTGGACAGTCTCGTCCAGCCTGGCACCTCTTTGTGTTTAAAAAGGGATCATTTGTCCCGATGGGCTTTCAACCAAGGCTGAACCTGGACGCGGGCGTCCCACGCGACACTTTTACCACAGGAGACAGGGATCATTTGTACCAATTGGGATTTAGCCAAGGCTGAACCTGAACCCGGCCATCCCACGTGACACTCTTAACACAGGAGATGGGGATCATTTGTCCCGATGGAAGCTATTTTTTACCACACAGATAGATGAATAATAAAGACACTGATCACCGTATGACCTTTATTGTTAAATTGAATGATATTTATTCAGGAAGATTCAGAGTCTTCTGTTGCTTCGAGGGTCGTTTCCCCTTTGAAGGCTGCCATGGCAGCGTCCTCCTGCTAGTTCCCTGCTGGAAAAGAGATACAGAAAGGCCAGTTAGCTAACACCACACTTCCCTCTGCGATCCTTGGAGGAATGTGAATTCTTTGCCTGCGTCAGAGACAGAAAGACAGAGACTTTTTGGGGTCAAAGCCACTGGCAGTCATGGGGGTCACAGGGGGGCACTGCATAGATACTCACGTGCGTTGCGATGGCAGTTCGGACGTCAGTGAAGGTGGGCTTGCCGGGAAGCCCCATGCTGATCCACGTAGATTGAAAATATTTGTTCAGGGTTCGACAGGGACTGGGTCTGGAAGTAAAAAAAAAATAGGAGGCCTGGCTCCCCCCGGGGAGGCTAGCCC
This sequence comes from Danio aesculapii, assembly GCF_903798145.1. Classification (NCBI taxonomy): domain Eukaryota; kingdom Metazoa; phylum Chordata; class Actinopteri; order Cypriniformes; family Danionidae; genus Danio; species Danio aesculapii. The sequence continues at coordinate 20,580,210 of NC_079448.1, read as the reverse complement.
GCAGCTGCAAGAACCTCCGGAACCAGCTGTATTCTTCCTTGTTGAGAGACAACTGGGCCGCGCCGAAGGCTCTGTTTGTCTTAAGCGTGGTGAACTGGACAAGCAGAGAGAAGATGGGTGAGAGCTCGAAGCTCCCTGCGAACCAGCACCAGGATGGTGCTGGAGAGGTGGCAGGAGGCCGGCGGGGTTTCAGAGAGATAATCTAGGAACTGCGCGACGTGCTTCAGGTAGTGCTGCCTCGTGGGTTCGGCCATTCCCGTTTGACCCAGCAGAGCAGACCAAGGACAAAGTTTCTGGGTCCACGTGGCCTTTCGCCATGTAGCCTAGGAAGGCCTTGACCCTCGCCAGTTTGAAGGCGACATTGTTCCGCAGACGGCTGGTGGGCTCGCTTCCAAATTGGAAACCCTCGAACTCTTCCAAAAGCAGGTCTGCAGAACGGGGACGAAAGTTAAAAGTCAGCCTTGATGACATACCCCCAGCAGCCCAACAGAAAAGTGCCATAACCATACTCAACTCAGGGCGCGGGCGTGTTCCGGTTACGGGTACTTTGTTGAATCGTAGGCTTCCAGAGGCCCGGAGGCCGCCCGGAGACTTCGGGCCGCTCCTCACCCTAGGGCCGGGTCGGGGGATGGTGCTGGCGGTGCAGGAGACGACCTTGCCCGCATGCTCTTCCTCCCCTCATCCCCCCTCCTCAACTCTCGATAGCGGCGGGTGAATTCAAGCTGGGTGGGCCTCATCTTGTCCACCTGCTTGCAGAGGTCTGAGAGCTGGGCCTGTATGCGCTCCGTAGCGAGCCTGCAGCGGGGGTCGGCGCACGGACGCTCGGCTTCCGAGACACCACGGGTACCTTCGGTTGAGTGAACTGCAACCACCTCTCGAGCCACTTTCCGACACTTCGCTCGCCCTATGGCCTCTTTCCTGGCCGAGACAGAGAGCTCGGTGTTCTGCTTCAGGTGTCTGTCTAGGCAGGCCGGCGTCCTTCGACAGCCGGCCACCGGGCATACCATCTTCCGCGGGTTGTCCCGGAAAGGCAGTCTCCCGTCGGGCATGGCTTGGCGGGCTGGGGCCTGGGTCTAATCATCTCCACCGGTGAGCGTCGCATCGCCACCGGCCATTCCGGAGGCCACCCATCTTCTTGATGGCCCTTACAAAGTCCTATCATCACCCAAATGGACTTTGGTTTCAAAAGCTCGCTGGAAAGACCTACCATCATCCCAAATGCTGATTCTTCCCCGGGGGGCCACGATTGGCACCCCCTCTCCCCGGGGACTCACGCCCTTCCCCAGGGGGCAATCGCCCACGTTAGAGGGGCTGGGGGTCCTGACCTCCAGAGCGACCACTGCCACCCCCTCTTCCCGGGGACCCACGCACTTCCCCGGGGAGCAAGCGCCCACGTTAGAGGGGCTGGGGGTCCTGACCTCCAGAGCGACCACTGCCACCCCCTCTCCCCGGAGACCCACGCCCTTCCCTGGGGGGGGCAAGCGCCCACGTTAGAGGGGCTGGGGGACCTGACCGCCAGAGCGACCACTGCCACCCCCTCTCCCCGGAGACCCACACCCTTCCCCAGAGGGCAAGTGCCCAGGTTAGAGGGGCTGGGGGTCCTGACCTCCAGAGCGACCACTGCCACCCCCTCTCCCCGGGGACCCACGCCCTTCCCTGGGGGGGGCAAGCGCCCACGTTAGAGGGGCTGGGGGACCTGACCTCCAGAGCGACCACTGCCACCCCCTCTCCCCGGGGACCCACACCCTTCCCCGGAGGGCAAGTCCCCACGTTAGAGGGGCTGGAGTACCTGACCTCCAGAGCCACCACTGCCACCCCCTCTTCCCGGGGACCCACGCCCTTCCCGGGGCAAGCGCCAGCCCCAAAGGGTCTTCTAGATTGACACCTGTTCTCCAGCAGTGCCCAGGCAACCCACACTTAAGCCAGGAACATTGACTTAGTCAATAGCACTCGCTAGGCAGACGTGCCGTTGGTGACCCCCCTGGCTGTTGGGCATCACCCTCGCCACCACCTTATCACCCCACCTCATCACCCTTCTGGGAACACTGTGTCTGTAGGAGTTACGCCTGAGACATGTTTAATCAGAAGACGGCAGCTTTGTCAAAAATACACCTTCCATTCACTTACCTGTAATCCCTCAGCAATTAGTCGTCCCCATTACTATTGCTTCCTGGGTAGGGAAAGCAATCCTTGACACCGGAGCAAGTTACACCTTGATTAACGAAAATCTATGGACCGAACTTGTCCCACAACCAATTTTGCAGCCATGGACCCTTGGGCCATTATATCTTGCCAATGGTGAATCGGAAGTCCCATTAAGATGGGTAACTTTGTCAATTATTCTTCATCAGAAGTCTTTCCCAGTGCAAGTTGCAGTTCTCCATTCTCAGGCCCTTGCATACTCTGTGATCTTAGGATTGGACTTCATCTTTTCCAGTGGGTTACAAATTAATGTGACAGATGGGAAGTATTCATTCAAGATGACCCCTGATCTTTTTCAGCCTGGCAATGCAAGTGTTCCACACCAGTCTCCCCATTCTAAAAGGAGGCCCAGTCATCAAGATGTCCAACAGAGCCTCTCCTTTCTTAGTTCAGTTCCTCCACCTCAAATGCCATTTCTTTCAAGTACACAGGACGATCTTATGGATCAAGATATTATAGACCTTGCTGTAAATAGTGCTCATGTATAGGCTTGTGCCGGTATTCGGTAATGCGATAAATCACGGTAATGAATATGCACGATATTGTTATCGCGGGCACTTCAAAATACCGTGAAAAATAATAGATCCGAATTTATATTCTTAGAACGCGCCTTAGCTTATTTTCCATCAACCGCTTGAAGAAACACTGCGTATATGCTGCGCAGAACTGATGCGCACTCTGATGTAAACAATCCCCACATGTAGAAGCCCTGTGTGCATGCAGGGTCCTCACACGCAGGGGCGGACTGGCCATCTGGCAAACCGGGGACTTTCCCGGTGGGCCGACGTACTTTTTGGGCCGGGCTGATCATCGTTTTATGATTTGATCGGCCCATAAAAGGCTTAGCAGCCTATCGTTTTTTTCTGCCTTATTGATTGACGCTGCTGTGATCTGTGACTCTCTGAAAGTAGATGCTTTTTTTCACGGACAGACAGACCGGGCCGGCCCATGTGACACTGCAGCCCATTGGCTCTTTTCGGTATTGACATTGGGCTGGCCCAATCACAAACTCCTATTTTGGACTCCGTGTGAGCGTGCGTCGTCTGTGTGTATTTGTCAAAATAGTCGAGAGTCAGAGAGAAGAAACGCAAGGGAGGCGCAGAGAAATCGCGAGAAATACACCGGCGTTTCATTTAGCGATTCTGAAAAGTTCTCTGTTCATTCTAGTACACGGCTAAAAACGCAAATCACGTGACCACACACTCTCTGCCCAGAGCTGCAGCCACTAGTTCAGCGGGTAAGGATAAACCCCAGGTGAGAGTTTAGTGCATGTCAGACAGTTCATCTGCTGGATGGTCTCACCTCTATATAGTTGTTAAACGTGATATTGGATTCATCTTGTTGTCTCTAACAATTCTTATGTCTTTTGAATCACTTGTTCTCAGTTAACTGTTTTGGCTGAGTGCAAATATAAGCTAATATATTAATTTATGTAACCACATACACTGATTCTGCACATTGACTGATTGCTTACCTTTATCGTTTAAATTTAATGTACGTTATACTGTTATAATGGCCATTATTGGTTATTAAAACTGATATTCTGCAAAAGAGACAGGGTAAAGTTCATTCTTTTCAATGGAAATGAAAGGAGACAGTTATATTTAAGCCCTGTTTTGTTATAAATATGCAGTGTGAAGATGATGCTCATAAAAATATGCAGCTACACGAGGCTGTTTGGTGTCTGTTAATCATAATATCAAAATGAAACAAATTTGACTTATATTATGTTTTCATTGTTTAGATAGTGAAACAGCAAGCAGGATGAGGTGAAAGAGGTTAAAATGTAACACTGTTCCCTTTGAAGATTTACCCATGCATTAGCAGGCAGTTTTTGTTATGTTTATTATTGAATATAGGCTGAGTGAATAGTGTATTGAATAAGCTAAATTGGCTGTAGTGTATGAGTGTGTGTGAATGAGTGTGTATGGGTGATTTCCAATATTGGGTTGTGGCTGGAAAGGCATCTGCTGCATAAAATATGCTGGAATAGTTGGCAGTTCATTCCACGATTGCTGATCGAAGACGGTTTCCCTTTGCACATTCACTTTGATATAATTGCTCAAGTTTACTTTTATATTGTGTATTGTTTTATTTATATTTATTTGTATTTAAATGTTTGAAGTACTTTTAGTTAATTAAAAAGTTATTAAAGTTACTAAGTTGACGAAACTGAAGTTTTTTATGTTTTTTTACCAGTTTCTCTAGTAAAATTACAATATCGTGATAATACCGTATACCGTGATAAAAGCTCAATCAATTAATCGCAGCATGAAAATGTGATACCGGCACATGCCTACTCATGTACCTCATGAGGGAAAACAAAGACTTTGTCAACTCCTGGAAACCAACTCTAGGGTGTGTACTCTCTGTGTGGGACGTACCAATGTTCTTCAGCATCAGCTTTACATCACTTATCCTGTACCCATCAAGCAGCAGCCTTATCGTCTTACTCCATCGAAGCAAACTGTTGTGAAAGAGCAGTTGAAAGAGATATTGAAAGAAGGCATTGTGGAACCGTCTCACTCACCTTGGGCATCCCCCATTGTCCTAGTTCAAAAGAAAGATGGAAAAATTAGATTCTGTGTTGATTACAGGAAAGTTCATCGTAAACAGAAAGTGACGCCTACCCTCTTCCACACATGACTGACATACTCAAATCTTTGTCTGGAGCAGCTATTTTTCATCCATAGATCTCAACAGTGGATACTGGCAGGTGACAATGGATCCTGCAAGCAAGCCCATGACTGCCTTTGTCACCCCGTCCGGTGGGTTATATCATTTTAGAGTCATGCCCTTTGGATTAAAAAATGCTCCCGCAACTTTCCAAAGGCTGATGGAGACTGTTCTTGGTGAACTCAGAGGAAAAATCTGTTTCATCTATACCGATGATATTATTGTCTACTCTCCATCTGTGGAACAACATTATGTGGACCCGCAAACTATTTTCCACTGGTTGCAGACTGCTGGCTTGACAATCAATCTTAAGAAAAGCAAATTTTGTCTGCAAGAGTTAATGTTCCTTGGTCATCTAGAGAAAATTCATGGCATTTCTACTGACCCAAGAAAAGTGTAAGAAATAAAAGCCTACCCAGTACCTCGAAATTTCAAGGAGGTCCAGCGTTTCCTTGGACTTGCCGGGTGGTACCACCGGTTTGTCCCCAACTTTTCTCGGATCGCAGAGCCCATTAATGCCGTAAAAAAGAAAGGACACAAATTTCACTGGACATCAGATTGTCAGCATGCTTTTGATCAGCTCAAAACCTGTCTTACCTCTCCACCCATTCTTGCACAGTGCCAGATGCTCTTTCCCGGATGTCAAGTGGACCCATATGCAACCTACTTACCATACAGGAGCAAAAAGAAGAGTTGCCTATTTCTGCTGTGGATCTTTGGGAACACCAACATCACGATCCTGAAATCCTAATTGTAAAAATTCTTACAGAAATGGCTGAAAACAGGCCAGACACCACACAGAAATTTGAGGTAATTAAAGATAAACTGTAATTCAAAACTTCTTTGACCCAAGGCCAAATTCAGTACCACATGTACTTACCCAAGAGTCTCATCCCTACAGTCATCCAACACTACCATTCGCATCCATTGAGTGGTCATGGAGGTGTTTTTAAGACCTTTAAACATCTGCACAATCTAGTCTTCTGGCCGAAGATGTGGACTGACATAAAGAACTATGTTAAATGCTGCAAAAATTGTCAACTCTACAAACACAGCAATCAAAAACTGTCCGGGACACTTCAACCAATTAGCACAACTCATCACAACAAAATGTTGGGAGTGGACCTTATGGGACCATTACCATGCAGCACCCCTCACCACAATGAGTATCTGTTAGTCTGTGTCGACTATTACTCGCACTGGGTGGAATTGTTCCCCATCAGAAAAGCAAGTGCAGAAGTTGTGTCAGCAATTCTCAGAAAGGAGATTATTACCCGTAGGGGTGTCCCAGACTACATCCTATCTGACAAAGGAACACAGTTTGTGTCATCCATCTTCAAAGAATTATGTTCCATTTGCAATATTTCCCAGAGACTAACGACTGCTTACCACCCACAAACCAACATGTCTGAAAGAATTAACCGTACTCTAAAGTGTATGATCTCTTCCTATGTGGAGGAAAACCACAAAAAATGGGACCTCTACTTACCTGAGTTCCGGTTTGCAATAAACTCCTCCATGCAAGAAAGCATTGGGATGTCTCCTGCAGAGCTGCATTTAGGCAGAAAACTCCACGGACCCATGGACAAATTGTTCATGCCACATGACCATTGTCTCTCAGCTGATGACCCATCTTATGATATCGTAAATCACATTGCAAACCTACAAGAGAAAGCAAAAGAAAATTATGCAAAGGCAAAAACACGACAGTTACGAAATTATAACAAAAACAGAAGAGAAGTCGCATACAAAGAACAAGACCGTGTCTGGTTAAAAAACTTTCCACAATCCAGTGCCATACAAAGTTTCAGCGCCAAGTTGGCCCCCAAGTGGAAGGGACCATACCGTATCATACAGCAGCTGGGTCCCCTCACTTACAGAAATGCACTAGAATCCACCGGTCTAGATGTGAGAACTGCTCATGTTTGCAATTTAAAACCCTGTTACCCAACTGCCACCGAATTGGAGATACTTCAAACGAGATGCCTCCAGGTAATTTTCCAAGAATCTTCTGATGAAGATACTGAATTCCTGGGTTTTTAAAGTGCTCTCCAAGTTCTCTACTACTGGCAATAGTTTTTTCTCTCGGGGGTAGGGGGTGGGGGGGTGGAATGTGACGGTCTCTGAATGGACCGCACAATCTAACCAAACGCACCAATTGTAAACACAGAAATGAATGACATTGTGGTGGCAGATGGATTCTTTTTTCAATAAAAGCGGAAGCGGAATTAGGGAAAGGGGAGTGCGAAGTAAAGTGCAGGAAGTTGCTGTAGAGCGAGTCACGGAGCGAAAAAGTAAATCACGTTTGCCGATTGAAATGAATACTATGCTTACCTGAGATGGCCGCAGTAAACAACCGAGCCTGTCCTGCCACCCGTCCGGTTAAACAGCGCCACTGTTGGGGTGACGTGGACATCCAGGTCGGAGCTGAGTGAGTGTTTGTGCGTGCGGAGATGACAAGAGCGTCGACGTTATTCCACGTGGATGATTTTTAGATCCAGCGTTTCCAAATGGTTCTGTCGCTGTGGGGTCCAGTCCACTTCTCTGCTACATCAAAGGCTAACTGTGAGTTTTACAAAGCCAGCTGACTTCAGCGAGGTTTGAAAGCATCGACGATATTCCACGTGGATGACTTCTAGATTCAGCGTTTCCAAATGGTTCTGTCGCTGTGGGGTCCAGTCCACTTCTCTGCTACACCAAAGGCTAACTGTGAGTTCTCCTACCTCAGCTGACTTTGACTCCGTGACAGGTATTCTCTGCACCCCATTGCCACTTCAAAACTTTCCCCTGCGCCGCCTGCTGGCAGCGATTGCAACGCATCACACACACACACACACACACACACACACACACACACACACACACACACACACACACACACGCACACACATCAAAAGACAATCAACAATTTTTTTTGTTTGTTGTTTAATACAAAGGGGGGTTTAAATTATTTGTTTTGCAACTTTAATTTCTATTTCCTTTATAGTTAATTGTTCTACTTTGTGGAAAAAAATGTGATTGTTTGAACTAAGTACCTTTATAAAATAGTTTGAAGGAGTTTTTGATTTTGTGTTCCACTGATATCTATGACTGTGACACTGTTTTTTCCTTAAGTAAATCTTTCAAGCTCAACATTTTGTGTGGACCTTTGAGCCTGTATTTATTTTTTTGTGTGTAGCTGGTGACATACCATCAGATAAATATTTTTTTTTATTTCTATACTCTATTTGTTATATTTGAATATACCTGGCACCTGATCAAAAATGTATAAATTTAAGGATAAAAATCCTTTTTTGTAAATTCATAGTTTTTCTTTTATATTGGAGTACGCCAGCGCCACAATATGATATTGTTGAAGGAATTTTTTCCCTCCATATGTCTACAAGTTCAAAGCGCTCCATGAATGCCTTTAAATAATTTCCTGAAGACAAATGACGAGGTGGCCATCTTTCAGTTGAGTTGTCAAGGACGGTATTAAATTCACCCCCCATTACTTTTAAGGCATCTGGATATTTGTCTAGCCAAAAGAGTAACTTTTCTTCAACACAATCTAAAAGAGCTTCATTTTCAGATTTTAAATTATAACCATAGAAGTTAAGCAAAATAATCTTAGGACTTTGTAATTTTAGTTCAATTATTACAAAAAGAAAGTGACCTGTAGGATCCGACTCATTGTGCAAAATAGAACCGGAAAAATTATTTTGTAGGTGCAAACGCCTGCAGAATGTTCTGAACCATGCGAAGTCCGGAGATTATTGCCCCACTGCGATCTCCAAAAGTTTACATCATGAGAAGTGGAATGAGATTCTTGAAAAAAAACAAAATCTGTTTTAAAAGTTTTTGTGAACAAAAAAAGTGCCTTGCGTTTAATGCTGCACCTTAGGCACCTGGCATTTAACAAAACAATAGATAATGACATGTTAAACACTGAACAAGAAAAAAGATTAACCAGCTGAAGTGTTCCACGTAGCCAGCAAACAAATAAAAATGTGAGAAAGTAATAAATAAAACAACCAACCTTTACTTAATGAAATTTAAATATAACAGAATTATTGAAATACAACATAAATAAAGAGTCGCTTAATAACTACAGTAGTAACAGTAGTGAACTCAACTTAAATCTAAAGCTAGTATAACTTCATCCCTTTCCTAAACATTCTCACGCAGATTTTGTTATGGAAGGTGGAAACACCTCCATCCCTTCAATAAAAGCACGACTTCCTACAAAGTACGCCTTCTTACCATCCTTGCGAGCACTATCAATCATTGGCCACAATAACTGTCTTTTATCACGGTCAATCTGACAGAGGTTTTCCGAGAATCAGAGTTTGTTGTCTTGCAAAAACGCTGACTTTATAGCCACTTTCCAAACTGCGTCACGAAGAGCCCTAGAGATGAACTTCATGATGATCACTCTGGAAAACTTATGTTCCTTTCTTTTGGGACCCATGCAATGTGCTGCTTCTATACCATCCAAAAGGGTGGATTTCTCCTCCGGTATCACAGCTTGGGAGATTTTTATGACTTCCCTCCAGACGTCCTCTGCTTCTAACTCGCGAACACCGTGTAGTTTGAGGTTCCAAAGCCTAGAATATGCCTCCAGATCATGCACACATTTCTCAGTCAGGTCGAACGAATTATTACATTTCTGCACATTTTGTTCCATATCAGACATGTTTTCTTTGTGTCATAATTTCAGCACAGCTTGAGTCGATTTTCTTTTCTAATTCCTCCAACCTTGCGCCAAGTTTTTTTTCAATCCCATCCGCCCAATCGTTAATAAGCTGAGAGAGCGTTGCAATGATATTCTCACTATCCATAGTAGCAACTACTTGTTTTTTGTCTTATTTTGGAGCAGGAGACTCTCTGGGAGTGACAGGCAGTTGAGGAAAGTCCTCCTCGTTCAGGGAAATCAACTGTTCAACATAATCATGACAGCCGTCCATCAGCACATTAGCAGCCATATAGTGAGACACATTAGCAGTCATATAGCAGACGCTTTTATCCAAAGCGACTTACAAATTAGGACAAGGAAGCAATTTACACAACTATAAGAGCAACAATGAATAAGTGCTGTAGGCAAGTTTCAGGTGTGTAGAGTCTAAGAAGCAAAGCATTTTAGATTAGATTCAACTTTATTGTCATTACACATGTACCAGTACAAGGCAACGAAATACAGTTAAGGTCTAACCAGCAGTGCAATAGCAGCAAGTGCAGGATACAGGTATAAGTTATAAAGTGCAGTTATAGAAAAACAATGGTGATATTTACAGATGGATGTACTATGAACATTACATACAGGTTGTATTAGCTATGAACAGAGATTTACAATAAATGAATATATGTACAGGATGCTATTAATAGCAGAAGTGTGTAGATAGATAAACATAATTACAAATGTCCATGTGCAGTGGGTATGTCCAGTTCAAATAAGTGAATCAGTAAAATGTAGTGCAATGAATATGTGCAAACTTTAAATGTGTAAATGTTAAACAGTGCAGTGATTGTGAGGAGTATAAGTTATAGGAGTGTGGGGGGTGTATTGGGGGGGCAAAAGAGTCAGTGAGGGGCAGAGTTCAAAAGGAAGACAGCTCTGGGGAAAAAGCTGTTCCTCAGTCTGTTGGTTTTTGTCTGTTGGAGCCTGAAGCTGTTACGGAGATAAGATACGGGGGAAGGATCCAAATTGCAAGTAAAAAGTTTATTTGACACAGTCAAAATAACCAGACAGGACAGGGAAAAATGAGTGAGAGAACGAGGGGTAAGGGTGGTAGCAACCGGGAGACAGACAGACGATAATCAGGTCCAGCAGACACTCCTCACAGTCCTGAGCACAGACAGACATACATGAGCAAACACAACGAACTGCCAAGGAAACATAGAACTGTTGCCCAGATATAGACCCACAAATGAACCTCAGCTGTCGAGCTAATCAAAACAGCTGAGTATCGGCATGACACGTGACCATAACAAATACACATAGACAACCAAAACAAAACAAACCCACGTGACAAAACAGACGCTCCGGAAAGCGCACAAACCTGCAATCATGACAGAAGCGCCTGCCGGAAGGCAGGAGAGAAAACAGTCTGTGAGCAGGGTGAGAGGTGTCCTTAAGAATACTGCGTGCTCGGCACAGACAGTGTTTCCTCTGGATGTCCTCTATGGCTGGCAGTGTAGTGATGCGTTGGGCAGTTTTCACCATGCGCTGCAGTACCTTACGCTCAGCAACAGAGCAGCTTCCATACCAGACTGTGACACAGTTGGTCAGGATGCTTTCTATTGTGCATCGGTAGAAGTTCACCAAGACGGCTGATGAAAGCTGGTTTTTCTTTAGTTGCCTCAAGAAGAATAGGCGCTGGTGAGCCTTCTTGACCAGGCTGGAGGTGTTGGTGGTCCAGGAAAGGTCCTTAGAGATGTGGGTCCCCAGGAACTTGAAGGATGAGACAGGCTCAACGGCCATCCCATTAATGTGGATGGGATCATGCGAGCCTGTTCGTCCCTTCCTGAAGTCCACAATGAGCTCCTTGGTCTTGCTGGTGTTAAGGAGCAGATTATTGTTGGTGCACCAGGTGGCCAGATGCTGTATCTCCTCCCTGTAGGCAGTCTCATCATTATTGCTGATTAGACCAATCACTGTGGTGTCATCTGCAAATTTGATGATGGTGTTGGATCTGTTCACAGGTCTACAGTCGATGGTAAAAAGGGAGTAGAGGAAGGGGCTCAGCACGCAGCCCTGTGGTACACCAGTGTTGAGTGTGATGGTGGTGGAGCAGATGTGGCCTGATCTAGCATTCTGAGGTCTGTTAGTCAGAAAGTCCATAACCCAGTTGCAGAGAGACGCGTTGATATCCAGGTCTCTGAGTTTGATCAGTAACTTAGAGGGTATGACAGTGTTGAATGCTGAGCTGAAGTCAACAAACAGCATTTTTTAAGTGTTTTTATTGTCCAGGTGTGTGAGGACAGAGTGCAGTGCTATGGAGACGGCATCTTCTGTGCTCCTGTTACCACGGTAGGCAAACTGATGTGGGTCCAGTGTGGAGGGCAGAGAGTCTTTCAGATGTGCCAGGACCAACCGCTCGAAGCACTTCATGATGATGGATGTGAGTGCTACAGGGCGGTAGTCATGAGTGTGATAGTTGAGTGGTCGGTTGAGGTAGTGTTCCTGGTGTAGGGTTCTGTATTGTCTCTTTCAAAGCGGGCATAAAAGTCATTTATCTCGTTCAGGAAGGAGACATTTGTGGCTGTGGGATAATTCAATATAAGTCATTAATTTGGGTAAACAGAGGAGAAGAAGAAGAAAAAAAAATCCTTGCGACACAACCACTCGGCCACGTGACACATTTAAAAAAATCTTTTCCCACAGGACTCTTGATACATACCATTTCACCTCGGAAAACAAAAAAAATAGTATTAATGACTTTTGCACTAAACAAATGAATTTACGCAAAGGCTAACATTTGTAATGTACGTTTTTTTTTTTTATTGAGAGAGTACAGTTAGTGGTATAGCCAGAGAGGCAATTACAGATTAGGAAGGAAAGTGGAGACTAAATAGTTGAGTTTTTAGTCGTTTCTTGAAGACAGCAAGTGACTCTGCCGTTCTGATGCAGTTAGGGAGTTCATTCCACCAACTGGGCAGATTGAATGCGAGAGTTCGGGAAAGTGATTTCTTAGCTCTTAGGGATGGAACCACAAGGCGATGTTCATTCACAGAACCCAAGTTTCTGGAGGGCACATAAATCTGCAAAAGTGAGAGCAGATAAGAAGGAGCAAAGCCAGAGGTCGCTTTGTAAGCAAACATCAGAGCTTTGAATTTGATGCGAGCAGCATCAAGTGCTGACATGTGTGACATGTGCTCTTTTATATTCATCAAAGACCACTCGTGCTGCTGCATTCTGAAGCAGCTGAAGAGGTTTGATAGAGTTAGCTGGAAGACCGGCTAGTAGAGAGTTGCAATAATCAAGTTTGGAGAGAACAAGAGCTTGAACAATGAGCTGAGCTGCATGTTCAGATAGGAAGGGTCGGACCTTTCTGATGTTATAGAGTGCGAATCTGCAAGATCAAGCAGGTCTAGAAATGTGGTCAGAGAAGTTTAGTTGGTCATCAATCCTTACTCCAAGGCTTTTTATCATTTTGGATGCAGTAATGGTTGCCCCACCCATCTGGACTGAAAAGTTATGGTGTAGAGTCGGGTTGGCAGAAACTTCAAACATTTCCGTTTTCGCGAGGTTAAGCTAAGGATGATGATCTTTCATCCAGTGTGAAATGTCTGACAGGCAGGCTGAGATGCGAGCTGGAACCGAGTGATCATCAGGGTGAAAAAAGAGGTATAGCTGGGTATAATCAGCATAGCAGTGGTAGGAAAATCCATGTTTCTGGATGACTGGTCCTAAAGATGTCATGTAGATGGAGAAGAGGAGTGGCCCAAGAACAGAGCCCTGAAGTACCCTAGTGTTTAGATGCTGTAGGTTGGACACCTCTCCCCTCCAAGACACCCTGAATGACCTGTCAGAGAGGTGAGATCTGAACCATTGAATAACAGTGCCTGCAACGCCCAGTGACTCAAGCGTAGATAGCAGGATCTGGTGGTTTACAGTGTCAAAAGCAGCTGATAAATCCAGCAAGATGAGGACAGATGATTTAGAGTGTGCTTTAGCCAGTCTGAGATCATCCAAAACCGAGAGCAGGGCATTCTCAGTTGAGTGGCCTTTCTTAAAGCCAGATTGCTTGTTGTCCATGAGGTTGTATTGAGTAAGAAAGTCCAGGACTTGATTGAACACTACTTTCTCCAGAATCTGGGCCATGAATGGAACCAGGGATACCGGTCTGTAGTTTTCAGGTAGCGTTTGATCGAGGTTGGGTTTCTTTAGCAGTGGGTTTACCCTAGCCTGCTTAAATGAAGTGGGGAATAAACCAGAGTCAAGAGATGTGTTAATTATGTGAGTCAGTGTTGGTATGACTGCAGGAGAAATGGCTTGCAAGAGATGAGAGGGAATGGGATCAAGCGGACAGGTGGTTGCATGGCTAAATAGCACGAGTTTGGACACCTCAAACTCAGAGAGCTGAGAAAAAGAGGTGAGTGTGTAACGGTGGCAATGTATAATTCAATTTAAGTCATTAATTTAGGTAAACAGAGGAGAAGAAGAAGAAAAAAAAATCCTTGCGAAGAAACCACTCGGCCACGTGACACTTTAAAAAAAATCTTTTCCCACAGGACTCTTGATACACACCATTTCATCTCGGACAACAAAAAAAAAATAGTATTAATGACTTCTGCACTAAACAAAGGAATTTACGCTAAGGATTAAAGCAAAAGAACTGTTCGGGCGCCAGACAGGATTTGAAACCTGTCAAAAATATAAATTAGATTATGCACAATTACCCCTGATAATGTTAGTAGCAGGAGACAACCATCCGTTACACACAAAATGAATGGAAATAAATAATCGAACAACATTCAAATTTAACTCGGGTTATATTTCTCAACTAAAGTAACAGACAACAAAACACACAAAATATTCAGTCAACATCTTACATCAGCAAAGACTTAATGGCCAGTATTATTTATTTTACTTCCACAAAGGGAAGAAAACACAACCAAAATAAACTGTAGCAACCACTTTCATAAAAAGGCAGTTTCACAATTTGGCAACAGTCCAGATCAAAAGCAAAACAAACAAAAACAAATAAACGAGCGCCAACAAGCAAAACAAAATTACTTCAATCGAATTATTTGAATAAAAAAAAACTAAACAAACAAACAGGGGAATTCAAAAATCTATACTCACACAAGGAATTGAGTGTGTTGTGCTAGTGTCTGTGGATCCTGTACGAACTAGTTTGGTAGTACCAGGATCAGCTTTCACGACAGATGACGTGGCCTCCAGAGGATACGATGTTTGAGGTGAAGATTTTAGACTTGAACGTAGCAGATTCGAAAGACTCTTACTCACGGAGATAACATCCAGGTGACCCAGGATTTTTTTAATCAACAACTAGTGCAGATTAGTACAGTTGCGCTTTAAAAAACATCGATCACCTTTTTTATCAGGACACTCCGTTATTCTGGCAAGTCGCGTCTCTGGAAAACTCGCTCCTCCTTCACTTCCGCTCAGACCATCTCCTTCCTCCAACCAACCCACAGAACACCTCCTCACTTCTCCCCTGGGTCCCTCTATTGATCCATTTTTATATTTTTTATAATTGAGGTATTTCCCTATATGGACTCAGAAGGCGGTCGGTCTATCTGTGGTTGTTAAACCTCGCATCGCCACACTCTCCCCCACTGGAGAAAAAAAATTTAAAAAATCAATCCATGGTTGGTGAAGACATAAAATGGTAAGTTTTAACTTTAACATTTATCTTTATCTTCAGAGGTCTTCTGGAATAACTTGCTATATTCCTTTCTCCATGTATTCCAATTATTCTGATGTTGGATAACACAGTTTGAGGTTACATACATGAGCTGTACGGACATCTTCCCCAGTTTCTTAAAGCGAGATTTGATAATTCAGTGGTCCTAACTTTTTCACCACTCAATATGGACCCTTCCACTTTGGGGCGAGTTTGGCGCTAAAGTGATGTTGAGCACTAGATTGCGGAAAGTTTCTTAACCAAACTTTACTTTTTTTCTTCGTAAAAGACATCTCTGCGTTTTTTATTGTAACTCCTCAATTGTCTTTGTTGCGCTCTCTTGCAGCTTTCCTTGGCTTTTGCTTTTAGCTGTTCAAGTTGGTGAACAACATTGTAAGCTGGACTTGTTGGTGACAGACTGATAACTGGGAATGATTTATCTATTGGACCCCTTTAATTTCCTTCCTAATTGGAGTTCAGCAGGAGACAAGCCTAAACTTTCCTGAACAGCAGAGTTAATTGCAAATCTGAATTCAGGTAAGTGTTTGATCCATTTCTTGTGACTATCATCTACATATGAAGCAATAATACATTTCAGAGTCCGATTGATTCTTTCAGTCATGTTGGTTTGGGGGTGGTATGCAGTAGTCAATTTCTGAGTTATTTTTCATTGTTCAGAAAGATCTTTGAACAGGGATGAAACAAATTGAGGGTCGCGATCAGATACAGTGGAGTCAGAGACACCCCAGCGGGTGAAAATTTTCCATCCTGAGAATCTTGGCTATTGTTTTGGCATTGCCTGCCGCATCGGAAACAACTCAACCCAGCGGGTGAAATAATCCACACATACTAAAAGATATTCATGGCGTTGAGTGCTGCTTGGAAGAGGTCCCATAATATCAATACCAACCATTTTGTTTTTTTGCAGAATGGTAATGGGTTGCAATTTGCCAGCAGGTTTCTGATGATCATGTTTGTGAGTTTGACATTTGGAACAACTTTTTACATACCTTTTGACAGTAGTCCAAAACCCGGGCCAAAAAAAACAGATCTTGCAGTCTTTTGTAGGTTTTGTATATACCTACATGTCCGCTTAAGGAATGAGAGTGATAATGATGAAGTACAGTGGGTACGAGACGGCTGGGTAGGTACACTCTATAGTGAACTTGATTATTTACCAGGTGTTTTTTGTAGTATAGCTTGTCTTCTACAACCTCATAATGGGTTTTCAAGTCACTGTCGTTGTTTGCTGATAAGGCCTGAAATATTTTTACAATTTCAGGATCGCTGTGTTGTTCCTCCCATATGGATGCTGCAGAGATGGGAAGTTCAACATCTTCATTCTGACTTGAGTACACACTG